>NC_034174.2:31130862-31140862 GCF_002021735.2 Oncorhynchus kisutch
GCTGCTGAGTGTGATGTGATGTGTGTGGGGCTGCTGAGTGTGATGTGTGTGGGCTGCTGAGTGTGATGTGTGTTGGCTGCTGAGTGTGATGTGTGTGGGCTGCTGTGTGTGATTGTGTGTGTGTTGGGCTGCTGTGTGTGGTGTGTGTGTGCTGCTGTGTGTGATGTGATGTGTGTGGGCTGCTGAGTGTGATGTGATGTGGGCTGCTGAGTGTGATGTGATGTGTGAGTGTGATGTGTTAGGGCTGCTGAGTGTGATGTGATGTGTTTTTGGGCTGCTGTGATGTGTGTGGGCTGCTGAGTGTGATGTGTGTGGGCTGCTGAGTGTGATGTGTTGTGTGTGTGTGTGCTGTGAGTGTGGATGGTGTGGGCTGCTGAGTTGTGATGTGGTGTGGGCTGCTGAATGTGATGTGATGTGTGTGGGTGGTGTTTGTGTGTGGGTGTGGGTGGTGTGTGGTGTGGTGTGTGGTGTGTGTGTGTGGTGTGTGTGTGGTGTGTGTGGGTGTGTTGTGTGGTGTGTGTGTGTGCTTGAATGAGATGTGATGTGTGATGTGTGATGCCGGTGTGTGATGTGTGGTGTATTACTTGCTGTGATTGATGCTGCTGTGTGTGTGTATGTGTGTGTGGGCTGCTGTGTGTGATGTTTGTGTGCTGCTGTGTGTGATGTGCTGTGGTGTGCTGCTGTGTTGATGTGTGTGGGATGCTGAGTGTGATGTGATGTGGGCTGCTGAGTGTGATGTGATGTGTGAGTGTGATGTGTGTGGGCTGCTGAGTGTGATGTGATGTGTGTGTGGGCTGCTGAGTGTGATGTGTGTGGGCTGCTGAGTGTGATGTGTGTGGGCTGCTGAGTGTGATGTGTGTGGGCTGCTGAGTGTGATGTGTGTGTGCTGCTGAGTGTTGATGCTGATGTGTGTGTGTGGGCTGCTGAGTGTGATGTGGTGTGGCTGCTGTGTGTGATGTGTGTGTGCTGCTGTGTGTGGCTGCTGTGTGTGTGATGTGTGTGGGCTGCTGAGTGTGATGTGTGTGGGCTGCTGAGTGTGATGTGTGTGAGCTGCTGAGTGTGATGTGTGTGGGCTGCTGAGTGTGATATGTGTGTGTGTGGGGGGGGGGCTTCTGAGTGTGATGTGTGTGGGCTGCTGAGTGTGATGTGTGTTGGCTGCTGAGTGTGATGTGTGTGGGCTGCTGAGTGTGATGTGTGTGGGCTGCTGAGTGTGATGTGTGTGGGCTGCTGAGTGTGATGTGTGTGTGTGGGTGTGGGCTGCTGAGTGTGATGTGTGTGGGCTGCTGAGTGTGATGTGTGTGGGCTGCTGAGTGTGATGTGTGTGGGCTGCTGAGTGTGATGTGTGGTGTGTGGGGGGTGGGCTGCTGAGTGTGATGTGTGTGGGCTGCTGAGTGTGATGTGTGTTGGCTGCTGAGTGTGATGTGTGTGGGCTGCTGTGTGTGATGTGTGTGGGCTGCTGAGTGTGATGTGTGTGGGCTGCTGAGTGTGATGTGTGTGGGCTGCTGAGTGTGATGTGTGTGGGCTGCTGAGTGTGATGTGTGTGGGGCTGCTGAGTGTGATGTGTGTGGGCTGCTGTGTGTGATGTGTGTGGGCTGCTGTGTGTGATGTGTGTGTGTGTGTGATGTGTGTGGGGCTGCTGTGTGTGATGTGATGTGTGTTTGGGCTGCTGTGATGTGTGTGGGCTGCTGATGTGATGTGTGTGGGCTGCTGAGTGTGATGTGATGTGTGTGTGTGTGCTGGCTGAGTGTGATGTGTGTGGGCTGCTGAGTGTGATGTGATGTGGGCTGCTGAGTGTGATGTGATGTGTGAGTGTGATGTGTGTGGGCTGCTGAGTGTGATGTGATGTGTGTGGTGGGCTGCTGAGTGTGATGTGTGTGGGCTGCTGAGTGTGATGTGTGTGGGCTGCTGAGTGTGATGTGTGTGGGCTGCTGAGTGTGATGTGTGTGGGCTGCTGAGTGTGATGTGTGGTGGGGCTGCTGAGTGTGATGTGTGTGGGCTGCTGAGTGTGATGTGATGTGGGCTGCTGAGTGTGATGTGATGTGTGAGTGTGATGTGTGTGGGCTGCTGAGTGTGATGTGATGTGTGTGTGGGCTGCTGAGTGTGATGTGTGTGGGCTGCTGAGTGTGATGTGTGTTGGCTGCTGAGTGTGATGTGTGTGGGCTGCTGTGTGTGATGTGTGTGTGTGTGGGCTGCTGTGTGTGGTGTGTGTGTGCTGCTGTGTGTGATGTGATGTGTGTGGGCTGCTGAGTGTGATGTGATGTGGGCTGAGTGTGATGTGATGTGTGAGTGTGATGTGTTGGGCTGCTGAGTGTGATGTGATGTGTGTTTGGGTGCTGTGATGTGTGTGGGCTGCTGAGTGTGATGTGTGTGGGCTGCTGAGTGTGATGTGATGTGTGTTGTGTGTGCTGCTGAGTGTGATGTGTGTGGGCTGCTGAGTGTGATGTGATGTGGGCTGCTGATGTGATGTGATGTGTGAGTGTGATGTGTGTGTGTGTGTGTGTGTGTGTGTGTGATGTGTGTGTGTGTGTGTGTGTGTGTGTGTGTGTTGTTGTGTGTGTGGTGTGTGTGTATGTGTGTGTGTGTGTGCTGAATGAGATGTGATGTGTGTGTGTGATGCTGTGTGTGAGTGTGTGTGTGCTGTGTGTGTGATGTGATGTGTGTGTGGGCTGCTGTGTGTGATGTTTGTGTGCTGCTGTGTGTGATGTGCTGTGGGTGTGCTGCTGTGTGTGATGTGATGTGGGATGCTGAGTGTGATGTGATGTGGGCTGCTGAGTGTGATGTGATGTGTGAGTGTGATGTGTGTGGGGCTGCTGAGTGTGATGTGATGTGTGTGTGTGGGCTGCTGAGTGTGATGTGTGTGGGCTGCTGAGTGTGATGTGTGTGGGCTGCTGAGTGTGATGTGTGTGGGCTGCTGAGTGTGATGTGTGTGCTGCTGAGTGTGATGCTGATGTGTGTGTGTGGGCTGCTGAGTGTGATGTGTGTGGGCTGCTGTGTGTGATGTGTGTGTGTGCTGTGTGTGGCTGCTGAGTGTGATGTGTGTGGGCTGCTGAGTGTGATGTGTGTGGGCTGCTGAGTGTGATGTGTGTGGGCTGCTGAGTGTGATGTGTGTGGTGTGGGGGGGGGCTCTGAGTGTGATGTGTGTGGGCTGCTGAGTGTGATGTGTGTGGGCTGCTGAGTGTGATGTGTGTGGGCTGCTGTGTGTGATGTGTGTGGGCTGCTGAGTGTGATGTGTGTGGGCTGCTGAGTGTGATGTGTGGTGTGTGGGGGGGTGGGCTTCTGAGTGTGATGTGTGTGGGCTGCTGAGTGTGATGTGTGTTGGGCTGCTGAGTGTGATGTGTGTGGGCTGCTGAGTGTGATGTGTGTGGGCTGCTGAGTGTGATGTGTGTGGCTGCTGAGTGTGATGTGTGTGGGCTGCTGAGTGTGATGTGTGTGGGCTGCTGAGTGTGTGGATGTGGGCTGCTGAGTGTGATGTGTGTGGGCTGCTGAGTGTGATGTGTGTGGGCTGCTGAGTGTGATGTGATGTGTGAGTGTGATGTGTGTGGGCTGCTGAGTGTGATGTGATGTGTGTGTGGGCTGCTGTGATGTGTGTGGGCTGCTGAGTGTGATGTGTGTGGGCTGCTGAGTGTGATGTGATGTGTGTGTGTGTGCTGCTGAGTGTGATGTGTGTGGGCTGCTGAGTGTGATGTGATGTGGGCTGCTGAGTGTGATGTGATGTGTGAGTGTGATGTGTGTGGGCTGCTGAGTGTGATGTGATGTGTGTGTGGGCTGCTGAGTGTGATGTGTGTGGGCTGCTGAGTGTGATGTGTGTGGGCTGCTGAGTGTGATGTGTGTGGGCTGCTTGAGTGTGATGTGTGTGGGCTGCTGAGTGTGATGTGTGTGGGCTGCTGAGTGTGATGTGTGTGGGCTGCTGAGTGTGATGTGTGTGGGCTGCTGAGTGTGATGTGATGTGTGAGTGTGATGTGTGTGGGCTGCTGAGTGTGATGTGATGTGTGTGTGGGCTGCTGAGTGTGATGTGTGTGGGCTGCTGAGTGTGATGTGTGTGGGCTGCTGAGTGTGATGTGTGTGGGCTGCTGTGTGTGATGTGGTGTGTGTGTGGGCTGCTGTGTGTGGTGTGTGTGTGCTGCTGTGTGTGATGTGATGTGTGTGGGCTGCTGAGTGTGATGTGTGTGGGCTGCTGAGTGTGATGTGATGTGTGAGTGTGATGTGTTAGGGCTGCTGAGTGTGATGTGATGTGTTTTTGGGCTGCTGTGATGTGTGTGGGCTGCTGAGTGTGATGTGTGTGGGCTGCTGAGTGTGATGTGATGTGTGTGTGGTGTGCTGCTGAGTGTGATGTGTGTGGGCTGCTGAGTGTGATGTGATGTGGGGCTGCTGATGTGAGTGTGTGTGAGTGTGATGTGTGTGTGGTTGTGTGTGTGTGTGTGTGTGTGTGTGTGTGTGTGTGTGTGTGTGTGTGTGTGTGTGTGTGTGTGTCGTTGTGTGTGTGTATGTGTGTGTGTGTGTGCTGAATGAGATGTGATGTGTGTGTGTGATGCTGTGTGTGATGTGTGTGTATACTGCTGTGTGTGATGTGATGTGTGTGTGGGCTGCTGTGTGTGATGTTTGTGTGCTGCTGTGTGTGATGTGCGTGGGTGTGCTGCTGTGTTATGTGATGTGGGATGCTGAGTGTGATGTGATGTGGGCTGCTGAGTGTGATGTGATGTGTGAGTGTGATGTGTGTGGGCTGCTGAGTGTGATGTGATGTGTGTGTGGGGCTGCTGAGTGTGATGTGTGTGGGCTGCTGAGTGTGATGTGTGTGGGCTGCTGAGTGTGATGTGGTGTGGGCTGCTGATGTGATGTGTTGCTGCTGAGTGTGAATGCTGATGTGTGTGTGTGGCTGCTGAGTGTGATGTGTGTGGGCTGCTGTGTGTGACGTGTGTTGCTGCTGTGTGTGGGCTGCTGAGTGTGATGTGTGTGGCTGCTGATGTGTGATGTGTGTGGGCTGCGTGAGGGTGTGATGTCTGTGAGCTGCTGAGTGTGATGTGTGGGGCTGCTGAGTGTGATATGTGTGTGTGGGGGGGGGGGCTTCTGAGTGTGAGTGTGTGGGCTGCTGAGTGTGATGTTGTTGGCTGCTGAGTGTGATGTGTGTGGGCTGCTGTGTGGTGATGTGTGTGGGCTTGCTTAGTGTGATGTGTGGTGGGCTGCTGAGTGTGATATTGTGTGTGGGGGGTGGGCTTCTGAGTGTGATGTGTGTGGGCTGCTGAGTGTGATGTGTGTTGGCTGCTGAGTGTGATGTGTGTGGGCTGCTGTGTGTGATGTGTGTGGGCTTGCTGAGTGTGATGTGTGTGGGCTGCTGAGTGTGATGTGTGTGGCTGCTGAGTGTGATGTGATGTGGGCTGCTTAGTGTGATGTGTGTGGACTGCTGAGTGTGATGTGTGTGGGCTGCTGAGTGTGATGTGATGTGGGCTGCTGGAGTGTGATGTGATGTGTGAGTGTGATGTGTGTGGCTGCTGAGTGTGATGTGATGTGTTTTTGGGCTGCTGTGATGTGTGTGGGCTGCTGAGTGTGATGTGTGTGGGCTGCTGAGTGTGATGTGATGTGTGTGTGTGTGCTGTGAGTGTGATGTGTGTGGGCTGCTGAGTGTGATGTGATGTGGGGCTGCTGAGTTGATGTGATGTGTGAGTGTGATGTGTGTGGGCTGCTGAGTGTGATTGATGTGTGTGTGGCTGCTGAGTGTGATGTGTGTGGGCTGCTGAGTGTGATTTGTGTGGGCTGTTGGAGTGTGATTTGTGTGGGCGCTGAGTGTGATGTGTGTGGGCTGCTGGAGTTGTGATGTGTGTGGGCTGCTGAGTGTGATGTGATGTGTTTTTGGGCTGCTGAGTGTGATGTGTGTGGGCTGCTGAGTGTGATGTGTGTGGGCTGCTGAGTGTGATGTGTGTGGGCTGCTGAGTGTGATGTGATGTGTGTGTGTGTGGGCTGCCTGAGTGTGATGTGATGTGTGTGTGTGTGCTGCTGAGTGTGATGTGTGTGGGCTGCTGAGTGTGATGTGTGGGGCTGCTGAGTGTGATGTGTGTGGGCTGCTGAGTGTGATGTGTGTGGGCTGCTGAGTGTGATATGTGTTGTGTGTGGGGGGGGGGCTTCTGAGTGGTGATGTGGTGGCTGCTGAGTGTGATATGTGTGTGTGTGTGGGGGGGGGCTTCTGAGTGTGATGTGTGTTGGCTGCTGAGTGTGATGTGTGTGGGCTGCTGTGTGTGATGTTTGTGTGCTGCTGTGTGTGATGTGATGTGTGTGTGTGTGTGTGTGTGTGTGTGTGTGTGTGTGTGTGTGTGTGTGTGTGTGTGTGTGTGTGTGTGTGTGTGTGTGTGTGTGTGTGTGTGTGTGTGTGTGTGTGTGTGTGTGTGTGTGTGTGTGCTGCTGAGAGAGAGGACTACTGTGGTTTTAGCATTAACCTCCTCTGTCAGTCTGACTCTCAGCTGCTGGGATTGGATTGGCCCCTTGCTGTTTGAAACAATTGTTGTTTTAATCCCTGACTCTTCAGATGATGTGTTAAGTAAACTCTATTCAGAGAGCGTTTGTGTGTGTGTGTATGTGTGTGTGTGTGTGTGTGTGTGTGTGTGTGTGTGTGTGTGTGTGTGTGTGTGTGTGTGTGTGTGTGTGTGTGTGTGTCAAGCCCCATACAGGGAGCGTTGGAGTCAGTTTAGCGTCGAATGCTGAAATGAAAATAGTGGAAGAGAGACAGGACAAAATAAGCAGAACAATTAACACAGCTAGAACTGCCGTCTGCCTGTCAGAACCAATCACAGCTAACAGAGAAGAAGATCAAATACACTTGAGACAAGGAGGGAGTGAGGGAGATTGAGAAGGGGCGAGAAAGAGAGAACGCAAGGGGAGAAATGGAGAGAAGGAGGAAGAGAGAACATACAGAAGAAAGATGAGACCGAACCCCAGAGAGAGAGTTGTTAAGAATAAGACCTGACTGAGTGGTTAGATGTCTTAGCTGTTGGTGCCTCTGGGTTGTGTAGCCAACCTGAAGACAAGATGGCGTAGCAAGATGGCGTAGCAGTCAGACGTATTTGTCCTTCGTCTTGTCATGTCCCATGTATATATATTTTTATATTTTTTTTGCGCATCTCTTTATATTTTTAAACCCTTACTTCAAAATACTCTCCTGCAACCCGCCTCACCCAATGTGGTGTGGACCTGCTTTTCCTCTAAAGTATTTTTCTCTGCCTCTATTACTGGAATCTCTCCAACATAAACTGGCCAGCTAACTAGCCAGCTAACGGCTAGCTTGGAAAGCTCTCGCCAGTTTGTACAACGCGATTCAACCAGAGCATACCAGACCTATTTTTCTCTCCATATCCCCGGATTCCTATCGCTCTGAACCTTCTCACCTTCCGACCTTCGCAGCTAATGTCCCCTGAATGCTAGCTGTCTAGAGCACAATGGACTGTTGGTTTACGAGGCCCATCGAATACATTCCGAAGCCACTAGCTAGCAGTCAGCTATCCTTTGCTAGCGGTCATCAGCTACCTTTATCCCGGACAACTATCGCCAGTCTGTACAGCGCGACTCAAACCAGAGTTAGTCGGGCTTATTCTTCTCCATATCTCCGGAATCCTACCGCAAGCTTGGAACCTTTTTTAAATATTTTTTTTATTATGATAAAAAAAATATTCCACCTGGAATTATAGCAGCTAACGACCCCTGAACACACAGCCGCCAATCTACGGCCTGCTGGCTATCTAAAGCACATTGGACTGCTGGCTATCTAAAGCACATTGGACTGCAGGCAATCTAAAGCACATTGGACTGCTGGCTTAAGAGGCCCTTCGGACATATTTCTTCGGCCACTATACATATTTTGGCCTGGTTTACCACACGAAGCCCTGCTGATCCGTTTGCTGATGTAACTGCACGAGGGACAGACTTTCCTCCGTCGCGTCATCCCTCTAAGGCCTTTCTGTTAGCCTGCTAGCCCCGTGCCGCTAGCTGCCTGAAGCCACGCACTGGACTTGTATGATCACACGGCTACGCAAGCCTTTCCCTAACGTCACCATGCCATGTCGATTGCTGTTCTGGTTTGTTACTATTGTTTTAGTTCACTGTAGAGCCTCTAGCACTGCTCAACACGCCTCAGCTAACAATTTAGTTCCACCTCCCACACATGCAGTGACATTACCTGGTTTAAATGCTATTTCTAGAGACAATATCTCTTTCATTATCACTATATGAACAGGTTTACCCCCACTGTATTCACATCCTACCATAGCTTTGTCTGTACATTATGCACTATTCTACCGTGCCCAGAAACCTGTTCCTTTTACGCTCTGTTCCGAACGTACTAGACGACCAGTTCTTATAGCCCTTAGCCGTACCCTTATCATACTCCTCCTCTGCTCCTCTGGTGATGTAAAGGTTAATCCAGGCCCTGCAGTGCCTAGCTCCACTCCCATTCCCCAGGCGCTCTCATTTGTTGACTTCTGTAACCGTAAAAGCCTTGGTTTCATGCATGTTAACATTAGAAGCCTCCTCCCTAAATATGTTTTATTCACTGCCCTAGCACACTCCACCAATCCGGATGTCCTAGCCGTGTCTGAATCCTGGCTTAGGAAGACCACCAAAAACCTTGAAATTTCCATTCCATTTTCCGACAAGATAGAACTGCCAAAGGGGGCGGTGTTGCAATTTACTGCAAAGATAACCTGCAGAGTTCTGTCTTACTATCCAGGTCTGTACCTAAACAATTTGAGCTTCTACTTCTAAAAATGAACCTTTCCAGAAACAAGTCTCTCACCGTTGCCACCTGCTGTAGACCACCCTCTGCCCCCAGCTGTGCCCTCGACGCCATATGTGATTTGATTGCCCCCCCATCTATCTTCTGAGCTCGTGCTGCTAGGTGACCTAAACTGGGACATGCTTAACACCCCAGCCATCCTACAATCTAAGCTTGATGCCCTCAATCTCACACAATTTATCAATGAACCTACCAGATACAACCCCAAATCCGTAAACACGGGCACCCTCATAGATATCATCCTAACTAACTCAACCTCCAAATACACCTCTGCTGTTTTCAACCAAGATCTCAGCGATCACTGCCTCATTGCCTGCAACCGTAATGGGTCTGCGACCAAACGACCGACCTTCATCACTGTCAAACGCTCCCTGAAACAGGCCTTTCTAATCGATCTGGCCAGGGTATCCTGGAATGACATTGACCTCATCCTGACAGTAGAGGATGCCTGGTTATTCTTTAAAAGTGCCTTCCTTACCATCTTAAATAGGCATGCCCCATTCAAAAAAATGTAGAACCAGGAATAGATATAGCCCTTGGTTCACTCCAGACCTGTCTGACCAGCACAAAAACATCCTGTGGCGTTCTACATTAGCATCGAATAGCCCCCGTGATATGCTACTTTTCAGGGAAGTTAGGAACCAATATACACAGGCAGTTAGAAAAGCAAAGGCTAGCTTTTTTAACCGAAATTTGCATCCTGCAGTACAAACTCAAAAAAAGTTCTGGGACATTGTAAAGTCCATGGAGAATAAGAGCACCTCCTCCCAGCTACCCACTGCTCTGAGGCTAGGAAACACTGTTACAACTGACAAATCCACTATAATTGAGAATTTCAATAAGCATTTCTCTACGGCTGGCCATGCTTTCCACCTGGCTACCCCTACCCCGGTCAACTGCCCGGCACCCTCCAAAGCAACCCGGAATCCAACACCACACCCCTCTTATCCTCACCAAGGAATCCAACAACACACCCCTCTTATCCTCACCAAGGAATCCAACACCACATCCTGCTTATCCTCACCAAGGAATCCAACACCACACCCCACTTATCCTCACCAAGGAATCCAACACCACATCCCACCTGCTTATCCTCACCAAGGAATCCAACACCACACCCCTCTTATCCTCAACTAGGAATCCAACACCACATCCTGCTTATCCTCACCAAGGAATCCAACACCACATCCCGCCTGCTTATCCTCACCAAGAAATCCAACACCACAT
>NC_034174.2:31150862-31278657 GCF_002021735.2 Oncorhynchus kisutch
TCTATAGAATCAAATCAAATGTTATTGGTCACATACACATGGTTACCAGATATTAATGGGAGTGTAGCGAAATGCTTGTTCTTCTAGTTCTGACTATGCAGTAATATCTAACAAGTAATCTAACAAATTTACAACAACTACCTTATACACACAAATGTAAAGGGATGAATAGAATATGTACATATAAATATACGGATGAGCGATGGCCGTGCAGCATAGGCAAGATGCAGTAGATGGTATAGAATACAGTATATACACATATGAGATGAGTAATGAAGGATATGTAAACATTACTTAAGTGGCGTTATGTAAATTGACTGGTGATACCTTTATTAAGTAAATTTATTTAAGTGGCCAGAGATTTGAGTCTATATGTTGGAAGCAGCCTGTCCATGTTAGTGATGGCTGTTTAATTAACAGTCTGATGGCCTTGAGATAGAAGCTGTTTTTCAGTCTCTCGGCCCCAGCTTCGATGCACCTGTACTGACCTCACCTTCTGGATGATAGCGGGGTGAACAGGCAGTGGCTCGGATGGTTGTTGTCCTTGATGATCTTTTTGTCCTTCCTGTGACATCGGGTGCTGGAGGTGTCCTGGAGGGCAGGTAGTTTGCCCCCCAGATTGTTGCCTTTGGGATGAGGCACTACCCTCTGGAGAGCCTTCTGTTTGAGTGCGGTGCAATTGCAGTACCAGGTAGCTATACAGCCCGACAGGAGGCTCTTGATTGTGCATCTGTAAAAGTTTGTGAATGTTTTAGATGACAAGCCAAATTTCTTCAGCCTCCTGAGGTTGAAGAGGCGCTGTTGCTTGTCCAGTTGGGATAGGGCAGTGTGCAGTGTGATGGCGATTGCATCGTCAGTGGACCTATCAGGGCGGTAAGCAAATTGGCGTGGGTCTAGGGTATCAGGTAAGTTGGAGGTGATATGATCCTTGACTAGCCTCTCAAATCACTTCATGATGACATAAGTGAGTGCAATGAGGCGATAGTCATTTAGTTCAGTTACCGTAGCATTATTGGGAACAAGAACAATGGTGGCCATCTTGAAGCATGTGGGGACAACAGACTGGGATAGGGATGAATATTGGTTTAATATGTCCGTAAACACACCAGCCAGTTGGTCTGCGCATGCTCTGAGGACGCGGCTAGGGATTCCGTCTGGGCCGGTAGCCTTGCGAGGGTTAACGCGTTTAAATGTTTTATTCACGTTGGCCACAGAGAAGGAGAGCCCACAGGCTTTGGTAGAGGGCTGTGTCAGTGGCACTGTATTGTCCTCAAAGCGAGCAAAGAAGTTGTTTAATTTGTCTGGGAGCAAGATGTTGATGTCCACGACAGGGCTGGTTTTCTTTTTGTAATCCCTGATTGACTGTAGATCCTGTCACATACATATCGTGTTTGAGCCATTGAATTGTGACTCTACTTTGTCTCTATACTGAAGCTTTGCTTGTTTGATTGCTTTGCGGAGGGAATAGCTACACTGTTTGTATTCGGTCGTGTTTCCGGTAGCCTTGCCATGATTAAAAGCGGTGGTTCGCGCTTTCAGTTTTGTGCGAATGCTGCCATTATTCCACGGTTTCTGGTTAGGGAAGGTTTTAATCGTCACAGCGGGTACGACATCTCCGAAGCACTTGCTACTAAACTCACTTACCGAGTCAGCGTATACATCAACGTTGTTGTCTGAGGCTACCCGGAACATATCCCAGTCCACGTGATCGAAGCAATCTTGAAGCATGGAATCCAATTGGTCAGACCAGCATTGTATTGACTTGAGCATGGGCGTTTCCTGTTTTAGTCCTGTATTTAGGCTGAGATCAACAAAATGGAGAAATGGTCAGATTTGCCCGAAGGCAGGACGGGGGAGAGCTTTGTATGCATCGCGGAAGTTCAAGTAGCAATGATCCAGAAATTTGCCAGCTCGTGTCGCGCATTCGATATGCTGATAGAATTTATGGAGTATTGATCTTAGGTTAGCTTCATTAAAATCCACAGCTACAATAAATACAGCCTCAGGATGTATGGTTTCTAGTTTACATAGTCCAGTGAAGTTCTTTCAGGGCCGAAGAGGTATCTGCTTGGGGGGATATACACGGCTGTGACTATGATCAAAGAGAATTCTCTTGGAAGATAATGCGGTCGACATTTGATTGTAAGGAATTCTAGGTCCCTAAAGCCAACACCTCATTTGGCCGCCTTTCGTTCCAGTACTCTGCTGCCTGTGACTGGAACGAATTGCAAAAATCGCTGAAGTTGGAGACTTTCATCTCCCTCACCAACTTCAAACATCAGCTATCTGAGCAGCTAACCGATCGCTGCAGCTGTACATAGTCTATTGGTAAATAGCCCACCCTTTTCACCTACCTCATCCCCGTACTGTTTTTATTTATTTACTTTTCTGCTCTTCTGCACACCAATATCTCTACCTGTACATGACCATCTGATCTTTTATCACTCCAGTGTTAATCTGCAAAATTGTAATTATTTGCCTACCTCCTCATGCCTTTTGCACACATTGTATATAGACCCCCCCTTCGTTTTCTACTGTGTTATTGACTTGTTAATTGTTTACTCCATGTGTAACTCTTTGTTGTATGCTCACACTGCTATGCTTTATCTTGGCCAGGTCGCAGTTGCAAATGAGAACTTGTTCTCAACTAGCCTACCTGGTTAAATAAAGGTGAAATAAAAAAATAAAAAAGGTCAGGTGGCAAAAAGAACTTGAGTTCCTGTATGTTGTTATGAATACACAATCATAAGGCATACACCCCGCCCTTCTTCTTACCAGGAAGATGTTTGTTTCTGTCGGCGCGATGCATGAAGAAACCGGGTGGCTGTACCGACTCTGACAACTTATCCCGAGTGAGCCACGTTTCCGTGAATCAGAGAATGTTACTATCTCTGTCTCTGGAAGGCAACTCGTGCTCTAATTTTGTCCACCTTGTTATCTAGAGATTGGACATTAGTGAGTATTATGCTAGGAAGTGGTGGATGGTGTGCTCGCCTTCTGAGTCTGACCAGTAGGCCGCTCTGTCTGCCTCTCCTGCGGCGACTGCGTTGTTTTGGGTCGGCCTCTGGGTTAAGATCCCATGTCCAGGGTGGAGGTCCGAACAAAGGATCCCCTTTGGGAAAGACGTATTCCTGGCCATAATGATGGTAAGTTGACATCGCTTTTACATCCAATAGTTCTTACCGGCTTTATCTAATAACACTTGAGATTTTCTGGCCTAACAATGTAAGAAATAATATATAAAAAAAACTAATAACTGCATCGTTTTCTAAGGACCTGAAGGTCGACCATCTCTGTCGGCGTCATCATGTTGATACGATAGGAAAGGGGATGCGTAGTCAGTTGCACAACTTAATTTCAACCGAAATGTGTCTTCCGCATTTAACCCCTCTGAATCAGAGAGGTGCGCAGGGCTGCCTTAACCAACGTCCATGTCATTGGCGCCCAGAATCCTTTAGCTGATCAGCGGGCAACGGCCGGCCCCATTTTCTGTTAAGCTGTGTTGTCAAGCAAACTCACATTCAAAGTCAAACGCAGCTTCAGCAAAGAGATCTGCTCTGACTCTCACTGTGTCTTCAATTAGACAGCCACGATCATGGATCATAACAAAATGATAATTGAAGTGCATTATGCTCATGATTCCTGAAATTAAAGTGTCTGCCCGGCCCGTGTGCTTTGTGCCCTCGCTAGGGCCTGTTGATGTAATGAGCAAGCCACTCTCCTCTCCCCCTCTGCCCTCAAGAACACAGCTTTGGAAGCTTCATCCCCTTGACTCTGTCGAAGAGAGGAGGGTCTCAGCTTTTTGTAGGTGTATTCAGCTCAATAGCAACTATTTTAAAGCCAAGGTATTTGATATGGCTTTGAGATATGGAGCAGCGCAAAATGTGCACCAACTATTGCAAGGGCATAAGCCTATAGGTCTCATGGGTAGTAGCCTACAACTGCTACACTTTTTTAGGACATTAAACTTACTGTTGGATGAATGCATGGATACTAGCAGTGGGTATTATATTTAGAGTTAGCAATCTAGTTCATGTGTTTTGAGTTTCCACTTCCTCTTCCACTTCCACTTTCCACTTCCTACACTTCCTCTCCCTCTTCTTAGCCTATAACATTAGCTAGTGCATATAAAGATGTATGTCATTCATCTCTAATGAACAAAAAAATTATCAGGAAATTCTGCAGTCCTATTTTGACATTAAAATAGAAACTATAGTCTAATTGTTCACACGAAATTCATGACAAATAACTAGATTACGTTGCACATCACAATATCCTGAATCATGCATTCCTGCTTGTACATGTTAGATTAAACAACTTGTTTCTTGAATACCTGTCACGCCCTGACTGTAGAGAGCCTTTTAATATCTCTATTTGGTTTGGTCAGGGTGTGATTTGGGGTGGGTATTCTATGTTTTGTTATCTATGATTTTGTATTTCTATGTTTTGGCCGGGTATGGTTCTCAATCAAGGACAGCTGTCTATCGTTCTCTCTGATTGGGAACCATACTTAGGTAGCCCTTTTTCCATCCTTTCTTTGTGGGAAGTTAACTTTGTTTAGGGCACATAGCCTTTGAGCTTCACGGTTTGTTTTGTAGTGTTTATTGATTTGTTCGGCATCATTTTGATTAATCAAAGGAACATGTACAGCATGCTGCACCTTGGTCCTCTTCTTTTAACGGCCGTGACAATACCTCAATAGTCTATTTGTTTTACTTCTTAATAAAGTACTATGAATTACTTTCTGAAGTGATTACTGATGACTTGTGTCCGACCAAATCATGGGCTGGTGCCACCAGCTGTAAAAGTTACTGACACCAGGGGAAAATGTTAGTCTGGAGCCCGGTAATAATAATTAACACTTAGGGTAAGTGTTGATTCAGGAGAACACATATGACAGGCACTAATTTGCAATATTGCCTAAGTCGTTAGCTTGGCATTCATAAAATATGAGGCTTAAACAGACAGACAGACAGACAGACAGACAGACAGACAGACAGACAGACAGACAGACAGACAGACAGACAGACAGACAGACAGACAGACAGACAGACAGACAGACAGACAGACAGACAGACAGACAGACAGACAGACAGACAGACAGAGAACATTAAGAAGCACAGTGACAGCAGAGAAGATGCTAAGACAGATAGACAGCACAACAGGGCGGCAAACAAAATGCCTAGCGCAGAAGCACAGCTATAGTGGTGAGTTGTATCTCCAGAGGAATAGTTATAGTGGTGAGTTGTATCTCCAGAGGAATAGTTAGAGTAGTGAGTTGTATCTCCAGAGGAATAGTTATAGTAGTGAGTTGTATCTCCAGACAGAGGAACAGTTATAGTAGTGAGTTGTATCTCCAGACAGAGGAACAGTTATAGTAGTGAGTTGTATCTCCAGACAGAGGAACAGTTATAGTAGTGAGTTGTATCTCCAGACAGAGGGACAGTTATAGTAGTGAGTTGTATCTCTAGAGGAACAGTTATAGCAGTGAGTTGTATCTCCAGAGGAACAGTTATAGTAGTGAGTTGTATCTCCAGTGGAACCGTTATAGTGGTGAGTTGTATCTCCAGAAAGAGGAACAGTTATAGTGGTGAGTTGTATCTCCAGTGGAACAGTTATAGTAGTGAGTGTTATCTCCAGACAGAGGAACAGTTATAGTGTTGAGTTCTATCTCCAGACAGAGGAACAGTTATAGTAGTGAGTTGTATCTCCAGAGGAACAGTTATAGTGGTGAGTTGTATCTCCAGAGGAACAGTTAAAGTAGTGAGTTGTATCTCCAGACAGAGGAACAGTTATAGTAGTGAGTTGTATCTCCAGAGGAAGAGTTATAGTGGTGAGTTGTATCTCCAGAGGAACAGTTATAGTAGTGAGTTGTATCTCCAGAGGAACAGTTATAGTAGTGAGTTGTATCTCCAGAGGAAGAGTTATAGTGGTGAGTTGTATCTCCAGAGGAACAGATAAAGTAGTGAGTTGTATCTCCAGACAGAGGAACAGTTATAGTAGTGAGTTGTATCTCCAGACAGAGGAACAGTTATAGTAGTGAGTTGTATCTCCAGACAGAGGAACAGTTATAGTAGTGAGTTGTATCTCCAGAGGAACAGTTATAGTAGTGAGTTGTATCTCCAGAGGAAGAGTTATAGTGGTGAGTTGTATCTCCAGAGGAACAGTTAAAGTAGTGAGTTGTATCCCCAGACAGAGGAACAGTTATAGTAGTGAGTTGTATCTCCAGACAGAGGAACAGTTATAGTAGTGAGTTGTATCTCCAGACAGAGGAACAGTTATAGTAGTGAGTTGTATCTCCAGAGGAACAGTTATAGTAGTGGGTTGTATCTCCAGAGGAACAGTTATAGTAGTGAGTGTTATCTCCAGACAGAGGAACAGTTGTAGTGGTGAGTTGTATCTCCAGACAGAGGAACAGTTATAGTGTTGAGTTCTATCTCCAGACAGAGGAACAGTTATAGTAGTGAGTTGTATCTCCAGTGGAACCGTTATAGTGGTGAGTTGTATCTCCAGAAAGAGGAACAGTTATAGTGGTGAGTTGTATCTCCAGTGGAACAGTTATAGTAGTGAGTGTTATCTCCAGACAGAGGAACCGTTATAGTGGTGAGTTGTATCTCCAGACAGAGGAACAGTTATAGTGTTGAGTTCTATCTCCAGACAGAGGAACAGTTATAGTAGTGAGTTGTATCTCCAGAGGAACCGTTATAGTGGTGAGTTGTATCTCCAGAGGAACAGTTAAAGTAGTGAGTTGTATCTCCAGACAGAGGAACAGTTATAGTAGTGAGTTGTATCTCCAGAGGAAGAGTTATAGTGGTGAGTTGTATCTCCAGAGGAACAGTTATAGTAGTGAGTTGTATCTCCAGAGGAACAGTTATAGTAGTGAGTTGTATCTCCAGAGGAAGAGTTATAGTGGTGAGTTGTATCTCCAGAGGAACAGATAAAGTAGTGAGTTGTATCTCCAGACAGAGGAACAGTTATAGTAGTGAGTTGTATCTCCAGACAGAGGAACAGTTATAGTAGTGAGTTGTATCCCCAGACAGAGGAACAGTTATAGTAGTGAGTTGTATCTCCAGAGGAACAGTTATAATAGTGAGTTGTATCTCCAGAGGAAGAGTTATAGTGGTGAGTTGTATCTCCAGACAGAGGAACAGTTATAGTAGTGAGTTGTATCTCCAGACAGAGGAACAGTTATAGTAGTGAGTTGTATCTCCAGACAGAGGAACAGTTATAGTAGTGAGTTGTATCTCCAGACAGAGGAACAGTTATAGTAGTGAGTTGTATCTCCAGAGGAACAGTTATAGTAGTGAGTTGTATCTCCAGAGGAACAGTTATAGGAGTGAGTGTTATCTCCAGACAGAGGAACAGTTATAGTGGTGAGTTGTATCTCCAGACAGAGGAACAGTTATAGTGTTAAGTTCTATCTCCAGACAGAGGAACAGTTATAGTAGTGAGTTGTATCTCCAGAGGAACAGTTATAGTAGTGAGTTGTATCTCCAGAGGAACATTTATAATAGTGAGTTGTATCTCCAGAGGAAGAGTAATAGTGGTGAGTTGTATCTCCAGAGGAACAGTTAAAGTAGTGAGTTGTATCTCCAGACAGAGGAACAGTTATAGTAGTGAGTTGTATCTCCAGACAGAGGAACAGTTATAGTAGTGAGTTGTATCTCCAGACAGAGGAACAGTTATAGTAGTGAGTTGTATCTCCAGACAGAGGAACAGTTATAGTAGTGAGTTGTATCTCCAGAGGAACAGTTATAGTAGTGAGTTGTATCTCCAGAGGAACAGTTATAGTAGTGAGTGTTATCTCCAGACAGAGGAACAGTTATAGTGGTGAGTTGCATCTCCAGACAGAGGAATAGTTATAGTGTTAAGTTCTATCTCCAGACAGAGGAACAGTTATAGTAGTGAGTTGTATCTCCAGAGGAACAGTTATAGTAGTGAGTTGTATCTCCAGAGGAACAGTTATAGTGGTGAGTTGTATCTCCAGACAGAGGAACAGTTATAGTAGTGAGTTGTATCTCCAGAGGAACAGTTATAGTGGTGCGTTGTATCTCCAGAGGACCAGTTATAGTGGTGAATTGTATCTCCAGACAGAGGAACAGTTATAGTAGTGAGTTGTATCTCCAGACAGAGGAACAGTTATAGTGGTGAGTTGTATCTCCAGAGGAACAGTTCTAGTAGTGAGTTGTATCTCCAGCGGAACCGTTATAGTGGTGAGTTGTATGTCCAGACAGAGGAACAGTTATAGTAGTGAGTTGTATCTCCAGAGGAACAGTTATAGTAGTGAGTGTTATCTCCAGACAGAGGAACAGTTATAGTAATGAGTTGTATCTCCAGAGGAACAGTTATAGTAGTGAGTTGTATCTCCAGAGGAACAGTTCTAGTAGTGAGTTGTATCTCTAGACAGAGGAACAGTTATAGTAGTGAGTTGTATCTCCAGAGGAACAGTTACAGTAGTGAGTGTTATCTCCAGACAGAGGAACAGTTATAGTGGTGAGTTGTATCACCAGACAGAGGAACAGTTATAGTAGTGAGTTGTATCTCCAGAGGAACCGTTATAGTGGTGAGTTGTATCACCAGAGGAACAGTTATAGTGGTGAGTTGTATCTCCAGACAGAGGAACAGTTATAGGAGTGAGTGTTATCTCCAGACAGAGGAACAGTTATAGTGGTGAGTTGTATCTCCAGACAGAGGAACAGTTATAGTGTTAAGTTCTATCTCCAGACAGAGGAACAGTTATAGTAGTGAGTTGTATCTCCAGAGGAACAGTTATAGTAGTGAGTTGTATCTCCAGAGGAACAGTTATAATAGTGAGTTGTATCTCCAGAGGAAGAGTAATAGTGGTGAGTTGTATCTCCAGAGGAACAGTTAAAGTAGTGAGTTGTATCTCCAGACAGAGGAACAGTTATAGTAGTGAGTTGTATCTCCAGACAGAGGAACAGTTATAGTAGTGAGTTGTATCTCCAGACAGAGGAACAGTTATAGTAGTGAGTTGTATCTCCAGACAGAGGAACAGTTATAGTTGTGAGTTGTATCTCCAGAGGAACAGTTATAGTAGTGAGTTGTATCTCCAGAGGAACAGTTATAGTAGTGAGTGTTATCTCCAGACAGAGGAACAGTTATAGTGGTGAGTTGCATCTCCAGACAGAGGAACAGTTATAGTGTTAAGTTCTATCTCCAGACAGAGGAACAGTTATAGTAGTGAGTTGTATCTCCAGAGGAACAGTTATAGTAGTGAGTTGTATCTCCAGAGGAACAGTTATAGTGGTGAGTTGTATCTCCAGACAGAGGAACAGTTATAGTAGTGAGTTGTATCTCCAGAGGAAGAGTTATAGTGGTGCGTTGTATCTCCAGAGGACCAGTTATAGTGGTGAATTGTATCTCCAGACAGAGGAACAGTTATAGTAGTGAGTTGTATCTCCAGACAGAGGAACAGTTATAGTGGTGAGTTGTATCTCCAGAGGAACAGTTCTAGTAGTGAGTTGTATCTCCAGCGGAACCGTTATAGTGGTGAGTTGTATGTCCAGACAGAGGAACAGTTATAGTAGTGAGTTGTATCTCCAGAGGAACAGTTATAGTAGTGAATGTTATCTCCAGACAGAGGAACAGTTATAGTAATGAGTTGTATCTCCAGAGGAACAGTTATAGTAGTGAGTTGTATCTCCAGAGGAACAGTTCTAGTAGTGAGTTGTATCTCTAGACAGAGGAACAGTTATAGTAGTGAGTTGTATCTCCAGAGGAACAGTTACAGTAGTGAGTGTTATCTCCAGACAGAGGAACAGTTATAGTGGTGAGTTGTATCACCAGACAGAGGAACAGTTATAGTAGTGAGTTGTATCTCCAGAGGAACCGTTATAGTGGTGAGTTGTATCACCAGAGGAACAGTTATAGTGGTGAGTTGTATCTCCAGACAGAGGAACAGTTATAGTAGTGAGTTGTATCTCCAGACAGAGGAACAGTTATAGTAGTGAGTTGTATCTCCAGACAGAGGAACAGTTATAGTAGTGAGTTGTATCTCCAGACAGAGGAATAGTTATAGTAGTGAGTTGTATCTCCAGAGGAACAGTTATAGTAGTGAGTTGTATCTCCAGAGGAACAGTTATAGTAGTGAGTGTTATCTCCAGACAGAGGAACAGTTATAGTGGTGAGTTGTATCTCCAGACAGAGGAACAGTTATAGTGTTAAGTTCTATCTCCAGACAGAGGAACAGTTATAGTAGTGAGTTGTATCTCCAGAGGAACAGTTATAGTAGTGAGTTGTATCTCCAGAGGAACAGTTATAGTGGTGAGTTGTATCTCCAGACAGAGGAACAGTTATAGTAGTGAGTTGTATCTCCAGAGGAACAGTTATAGTGGTGCGTTGTATCTCCAGAGGACCAGTTATAGTGGTGAATTGTATCTCCAGACAGAGGAACAGTTATAGTAGTGAGTTGTATCTCCAGACAGAGGAACAGTTATAGTAATGAGTTGTATCTCCAGAGGAACAGTTATAGTAGTGAGTTGTATCTCCAGAGGAACAGTTCTAGTAGTGAGTTGTATCTCTAGACAGAGGAACAGTTATAGTAGTGAGTTGTATCTCCAGAGGAACAGTTACAGTAGTGAGTGTTATCTCCAGACAGAGGAACAGTTATAGTGGTGAGTTGTATCACCAGACAGAGGAACAGTTATAGTAGTGAGTTGTATCTCCAGAGGAACCGTTATAGTGGTGAGTTGTATCACCAGAGGAACAGTTATAGTGGTGAGTTGTATCTCCAGACAGAGGAACAGTTATAGTAGTGAGTTGTATCTCCAGAGGAACAGTTATAGTGGTGCGTTGTATCTCCAGACAGAGGAACAGTTATAGTAGTGAGTTGTATCTCCAGAGGAACAGTTATAGTGGTGCGTTGTATCTCCAGAGGACCAGTTATAGTGGTGAATTGCATCTCCAGACAGAGGAACAGTTATAGTGGTGAGTTGTATCTCCAGAGGAACAGTTATAGTAGTGAGTTGTATCTCCAGAGGAACAGTTATAGTAGTGAGTTGTATTTCCAGACAGAGGAACAGTTATAGCAGTGAATTGTATCTCCAGACAGAGGAACAGTTATAGTAGTGAGTTGTATCTCCAGAGGCACAGTTATAGTGGTGAGTTGTATCTCCAGACAGAGGCACAGTTATAGTGGTGAGGTGTATCTCCAGACTGAGGAACAGTTATTGTAGTGAGTTGTATCTCCAGAAAGAGGAACAGTTATAGTAGTGAATTGTATCTCCAGATAGAGGAACAGTTATAGTAGTGAGTTGTATCTCCAGGCAGAGGAACAGTTATAGTGGTGAGTTGTATCTCCAGGGGAACAGTTATAGTAGTGAGTTGTATCTCCAGAGGAACAGTTATAGTGGTGAGTTGTATCACCAGAGGAACAGTTATAGTAGTGAGTTGTATCTCCAGACAGAGGTACAGTTATAGTAGTGAGTTGTATCTCCAGAGGAACAGTTATAGTAGTGAGTTGTATCTCCAGAGGAACAGTTATAGTGGTGGGTTGTATCTCCAGACAGAGGAACAGTTATAGTAGTGAGTTGTATCTCCAGAGGAACAGTTATAGTGGTGCGTTGTATCTCCAGAGGATCAGTTATAGTGGTGAATTGTATCTCCAGACAGAGGAACAGTTATAGTAGTGAGTTGTATCTCCAGACAGAGGAACAGTTATAGTGGTGAGTGTTATCTCCAGACAGAGGAACAGTTATAGTAATGAGTTGTATCTCCAGAGGAACAGTTACAGTAGTGAGTTGTATCTCCAGACAGAGGAACAGTTATAGTGGTGAGTTGTATCTCCAGAGGAACAGTTATAGTAGTGAGTTGTATCTCCAGAGGAACAGTTATAGTAGTGAGTTGTATCTCCAGACAGAGGAACAGTTATAGTGGTGAGTTGTATCTCCAGAGGAACAGCTATAGTAGTGAGTTGTATCTCCAGAGGAACAGTTATAGTAGTGAGTTGTATTACCAGACAGAGGAACAGTTATAGCAGTGAATTGTATCTCCAGACAGAGGAACAGTTATAGTAGTGAGTTGTATCTCCAGAGGCACAGTTATAGTGGTGAGTTGTATCTCCAGACAGAGGCACAGTTATAGTGGTGAGGTGTATCTCCAGTCCAGACTGAGGAACAGTTATTGTAGTGAGTTGTATCTCCAGAAAGAGGAACAGTTATAGTAGTGAATTGTATCTCCAGACAGAGGAACAGTTATAGTAGTGAGTTGTATCTCCAGGCAGAGGAACAGTTATAGTGGTGAGTTGTATCTCCAGGGGAACAGTTATAGTAGTGAGTTGTATCTCCAGAGGAACAGTTATAGTGGTGAGTTGTATCACCAGAGGAACAGATAAAGTAGTGAGTTGTATCTCCAGACAGAGGAACAGTTATAGTAGTGAGTTGTATCTCCAGACAGAGGAACAGTTATAGTGGTGAGTTGTATCTCCAGACAGAGGAACAGTTATAGTGTTAAGTTCTATCTCCAGACAGAGGAACAGTTATAGTAGTGAGTTGTATCTCCAGAGGAACAGTTATAGTAGTGAGTTGTATCTCCAGAGGAACAGTTATAGTGGTGAGTTGTATCTCCAGACAGAGGAACAGTTATAGTAGTGAGTTGTATCTCCAGAGGAACAGTTATAGTGGTGCGTTGTATCTCCAGAGGACCAGTTATAGTGGTGAATTGTATCTCCAGACAGAGGAACAGTTATAGTAGTGAGTTGTATCTCCAGACAGAGGAACAGTTATAGTGGTGAGTTGTATCTCCAGAGGAACAGTTCTAGTAGGGAGTTGTATCTCCAGCGGAACCGTTATAGTAGTGAGTTGTATGTCCAGACAGAGGAACAGTTATAGTAGTGAGTTGTATCTCCAGAGGAACAGTTATAGTAGTGAGTGTTATCTCCAGACAGAGGAACAGTTATAGTAATGAGTTGTGTCTCCAGAGGAACAGTTATAGTAGTGAGTTGTATCTCCAGAGGAACAGTTCTAGTAGTGAGTTGTATCTCTAGACAGAGGAACAGTTATAGTAGTGAGTTGTATCTCCAGAGGAACAGTTACAGTAGTGAGTGTTATCTCCAGACAGAGGAACAGTTATAGTGGTGAGTTGTATCACCAGACAGAGGAACAGTTATAGTAGTGAGTTGTATCTCCAGAGGAACCGTTATAGTGGTGAGTTGTATCACCAGAGGAACAGTTATAGTGGTGCGTTGTATCTCCAGACAGAGGAACAGTTATAGTAGTGAGTTGAATCTCCAGAGGAACAGTTATAGTGGTGCGTTGTATCTCCAGAGGACCAGTTATAGTGGTGAATTGCATCTCCAGACAGAGGAACAGTTATAGTAGTGAGTTGTATCTCCAGACAGAGGAACAGTTATAGTAGTGAGTTGTATCTCCAGACAGAGGAACAGTTATAGTGGTGAGTTGTATCTCCAGAGGAACAGTTATAGTAGTGAGTTGTATCTCCAGAGGAACAGTTATAGTAGTGAGTTGTATTTCCAGACAGAGGAACAGTTATAGCAGTGAATTGTATGTCCAGACAGAGGAACAGTTATAGTAGTGAGTTGTATCTCCAGAGGCACAGTTATAGTGGTGAGTTGTATCTCCAGACAGAGGCACAGTTATAGTGGTGAGGTGTATCTCCAGACTGAGGAACAGTTATTGTAGTGAGTTGTATCTCCAGAAAGAGGAACAGTTATAGTAGTGAATTGTATCTCCAGACAGAGGAACAGTTATAGTAGTGAGTTGTATCTCCAGGCAGAGGAACAGTTATAGTGGTGAGTTGTATCTCCAGGGGAACAGTTATAGTAGTGAGTTGTATCTCCAGAGGAACAGTTATAGTGGTGAGTTGTATCACCAGAGGAACAGTTATAGTGGTGAGTTGTATCTCCAGACAGAGGGACAGTTATAGTAGTGAGTTGTATCTCCAGACAGAGGAACAGTTATAGTAGTGAGTTGTATCTCCAGACAGAGGAACAGTTATAGAGGTGAATTGTATCTCCAGAGGAACAGTTATAGTAGTGAGTTGTATCTCCAGAGGAACAGTTATAGTAGTGAGTTGTATCTCCAGACAGAGGAACAGTTATAGCAGTGAATTGTATCTCCAGACAGAGGAACAGTTATAGTAGTGAGTTGTATCTCCAGAGGAAGCGTTATAGTGGTGAGTTGTATCTCCAGACAGAGGAACAGTTATAGTGTTGAGTTCTATCTCCAGACAGAGGAACAGTTGTAGTAGTGAGTTGTATCTCCAGAGGAACAGTTATAGTAGTGAGTTGTATCTCCAGAGGAACAGTTATAGTGGTGGGTTGTATCTCCAGACAGAGGAACAGTTATAGTAGTTAGTTGTATCTCCAGAGGAACAGTTATAGTGGTGCGTTGTATCTCTAGAGGACCAGTTATAGTGGTGAATTGTATCTCCAGACAGAGGAACAGTTATAGTAGTGAGTTGTATCTCCAGACAGAGGAACAGTTATAGTGGTGAGTGTTATCTCCAGGCAGAGGAACAGTTATAGTAATGAGTTGTATCTCCAGAGGAACAGTTATAGTAGTGAGTTGTATCTCCAGACAGAGGAACAGTTATAGTGGTGAGTTGTATCTCCAGAGGAACAGTTATAGTAGTGAGTTGTATCTCCAGAGGAACAGTTATAGTAGTGAGTTGTATCTCCAGACAGAGGAACAGTTATATTGGTGAGTTGTATCTCCAGAGGAACAGTTATAGTAGTGAGTTGTATCTCCAGAGGAACAGTTATAGTAGTGAGTTGTATTTCCAGACAGAGGAACAGTTATAGCAGTGAATTGTATCTCCAGACAGAGGAACAGTTATAGTAGTGAGTTGTATCTCCAGAGGCACAGTTATAGTGGTGAGTTGTATCTCCAGACAGAGGCACAGTTATAGTGGTGAGGTGTATCACCAGACAGAGGAACAGTTATAGTAGTGAGTTGTATCTCCAGAGGAACCGTTATAGTGGTGAGTTGTATCACCAGAGGAACAGTTATAGTGGTGAGTTGTATCTCCAGACAGAGGAACAGTTATAGTAGTGAGTTGTATCTCCAGAGGAACAGTTATAGTGGTGCGTTGTATCTCCAGACAGAGGAACAGTTATAGTAGTGAGTTGTATCTCCAGAGGAACAGTTATAGTGGTGCGTTGTATCTCCAGAGGACCAGTTATAGTGGTGAATTGCATCTCCAGACAGAGGAACAGTTATAGTAGTGAGTTGTATCTCCAGACAGAGGAACAGTTATAGTAGTGAGTTGTATCTCCAGACAGAGGAACAGTTATAGTGGTGAGTTGTATCTCCAGAGGAACAGTTATAGTAGTGAGTTGTATCTCCAGAGGAACAGTTATAGTAGTGAGTTGTATTTCCAGACAGAGGAACAGTTATAGCAGTGAATTGTATGTCCAGACAGAGGAACAGTTATAGTAGTGAGTTGTATCTCCAGAGGCACAGTTATAGTGGTGAGTTGTATCTCCAGACAGAGGCACAGTTATAGTGGTGAGGTGTATCTCCAGACTGAGGAACAGTTATTGTTGTGAGTTGTATCTCCAGAAAGAGGAACAGTTATAGTAGTGAATTGTATCTCCAGACAGAGGAACAGTTATAGTAGTGAGTTGTATCTCCAGGCAGAGGAACAGTTATAGTGGTGAGTTGTATCTCCAGGGGAACAGTTATAGTAGTGAGTTGTATCTCCAGAGGAACAGTTATAGTGGTGAGTTGTATCATCAGAGGAACAGTTATAGTGGTGAGTTGTATCTCCAGACAGAGGGACAGTTATAGTAGTGAGTTGTATCTCCAGACAGAGGAACAGTTATAGTAGTGAGTTGTATCTCCAGACAGAGGAACAGTTATAGAGGTGAATTGTATCTCCAGAGGAACAGTTATAGTAGTGAGTTGTATCTCCAGAGGAACAGTTATTGTAGTGAGTTGTATCTCCAGACAGAGGAACAGTTATAGCAGTGAATTGTATCTCCAGACAGAGGAACAGTTATAGTAGTGAGTTGTATCTCCAGAGGAAGCGTTATAGTGGTGAGTTGTATCTCCAGACAGAGGAACAGTTATAGTGTTGAGTTCTATCTCCAGACAGAGGAACAGTTATAGTAGTGAGTTGTATCTCCAGAGGAACAGTTATAGTAGTGAGTTGTATCTCCAGAGGAACAGTTATAGTGGTGGGTTGTATCTCCAGACAGAGGAACAGTTATAGTAGTGAGTTGTATCTCCAGAGGAACAGTTATAGTGGTGCGTTGTATCTCCAGAGGACCAGTTATAGTGGTGAATTGTATCTCCAGACAGAGGAACAGTTATAGTAGTGAGTTGTATCTCCAGACAGAGGAACAGTTATAGTGGTGAGTGTTATCTCCAGACAGAGGAACAGTTATAGTAATGAGTTGTATCTCCAGAGGAACAGTTATAGTAGTGAGTTGTATCTCCAGACAGAGGAACAGTTATAGTGGTGAGTTGTATCTCCAGAGGAACAGTTATAGTAGTGAGTTGTATCTCCAGAGGAACAGTTATAGTGGTGAGTTGTATCTCCAGACAGAGGAACAGTTATATTGGTGAGTTGTATCTCCAGAGGAACAGTTATAGTAGTGAGTTGTATCTCCAGACAGAGGAACAGTTATAGTAGTGAGTTGTATCTCCAGAGGAACAGTTATAGTAGTGAGTTGTATCTCCAGAGGAACAGTTATAGTAGTGAGTTGTATCTCCAGAGGAACAGTTATAGTAGTGAGTGTTATCTCCAGACAGAGGAACAGTTATAGTGGTGAGTTGTATCTCCAGACAGAGGAACAGTTATAGTGTTAAGTTCTATCTCCAGACAGAGGAACAGTTATAGTAGTGAGTTGTATCTCCAGAGGAACAGTTATAGTAGTGAGTTGTATCTCCAGAGGAACAGTTATAGTGGTGAGTTGTATCTCCAGACAGAGGGACAGTTATAGTAGTGAGTTGTATCTCCAGACAGAGGAACAGTTATAGTAGTGAGTTGTATCTCCAGACAGAGGAACAGTTATAGAGGTGAATTGTATCTCCAGAGGAACAGTTATAGTAGTGAGTTGTATCTCCAGAGGAACAGTTATAGTAGTGAGTTGTATCTCCAGACAGAGGAACAGTTATAGCAGTGAATTGTATCTCCAGACAGAGGAACAGTTATAGTAGTGAGTTGTATCTCCAGAGGAAGCGTTATAGTGGTGAGTTGTATCTCCAGACAGAGGAACAGTTATAGTGTTGAGTTCTATCTCCAGACAGAGGAACAGTTATAGTAGTGAGTTGTATCTCCAGAGGAACAGTTATAGTAGTGAGTTGTATCTCCAGAGGAACAGTTATAGTGGTGGGTTGTATCTCCAGACAGAGGAACAGTTATAGTAGTGAGTTGTATCTCCAGAGGAACAGTTATAGTGGTGCGTTGTATCTCCAGAGGACCAGTTATAGTGGTGAATTGTATCTCCAGACAGAGGAACAGTTATAGTAGTGAGTTGTATCTCCAGACAGAGGAACAGTTATAGTGGTGAGTGTTATCTCCAGACAGAGGAACAGTTATAGTAATGAGTTGTATCTCCAGAGGAACAGTTATAGTAGTGAGTTGTATCTCCAGACAGAGGAACAGTTATAGTGGTGAGTTGTATCTCCAGAGGAACAGTTATAGTAGTGAGTTGTATCTCCAGAGGAACAGTTATAGTAGTGAGTTGTATCTCCAGACAGAGGAACAGTTATAGCAGTGAATTGTATCTCCAGACAGAGGAACAGTTATAGTAGTGAGTTGTATCTCCAGAGGCACAGTTATAGTGGTGAGTTGTATCTCCAGACAGAGGCACAGTTATAGTGGTGAGGTGTATCACCAGACAGAGGAACAGTTATAGTAGTGAGTTGTATCTCCAGAGGAACCGTTATAGTGGTGAGTTGTATCACCAGAGGAACAGTTATAGTGGTGAGTTGTATCTCCAGACAGAGGAACAGTTATAGTAGTGAGTTGTATCTCCAGAGGAACAGTTATAGTGGTGCGTTGTATCTCCAGACAGAGGAACAGTTATAGTAGTGAGTTGTATCTCCAGAGGAACAGTTATAGTGGTGCGTTGTATCTCCAGAGGACCAGTTATAGTGGTGAATTGCATCTCCAGACAGAGGAACAGTTATAGTAGTGAGTTGTATCTCCAGACAGAGGAACAGTTATAGTAGTGAGTTGTATCTCCAGACAGAGGAACAGTTATAGTGGTGAGTTGTATCTCCAGAGGAACAGTTATAGTAGTGAGTTGTATCTCCAGAGGAACAGTTATAGTAGTGAGTTGTATTTCCAGACAGAGGAACAGTTATAGCAGTGAATTGTATGTCCAGACAGAGGAACAGTTATAGTAGTGAGTTGTATCTCCAGAGGCACAGTTATAGTGGTGAGTTGTATCTCCAGACAGAGGCACAGTTATAGTGGTGAGGTGTATCTCCAGACTGAGGAACAGTTATTGTTGTGAGTTGTATCTCCAGAAAGAGGAACAGTTATAGTAGTGAATTGTATCTCCAGACAGAGGAACAGTTATAGTAGTGAGTTGTATCTCCAGGCAGAGGAACAGTTATAGTGGTGAGTTGTATCTCCAGGGGAACAGTTATAGTAGTGAGTTGTATCTCCAGAGGAACAGTTATAGTGGTGAGTTGTATCATCAGAGGAACAGTTATAGTGGTGAGTTGTATCTCCAGACAGAGGGACAGTTATAGTAGTGAGTTGTATCTCCAGACAGAGGAACAGTTATAGTAGTGAGTTGTATCTCCAGACAGAGGAACAGTTATAGAGGTGAATTGTATCTCCAGAGGAACAGTTATAGTAGTGAGTTGTATCTCCAGAGGAACAGTTATTGTAGTGAGTTGTATCTCCAGACAGAGGAACAGTTATAGCAGTGAATTGTATCTCCAGACAGAGGAACAGTTATAGTAGTGAGTTGTATCTCCAGAGGAAGCGTTATAGTGGTGAGTTGTATCTCCAGACAGAGGAACAGTTATAGTGTTGAGTTCTATCTCCAGACAGAGGAACAGTTATAGTAGTGAGTTGTATCTCCAGAGGAACAGTTATAGTAGTGAGTTGTATCTCCAGAGGAACAGTTATAGTGGTGGGTTGTATCTCCAGACAGAGGAACAGTTATAGTAGTGAGTTGTATCTCCAGAGGAACAGTTATAGTGGTGCGTTGTATCTCCAGAGGACCAGTTATAGTGGTGAATTGTATCTCCAGACAGAGGAACAGTTATAGTAGTGAGTTGTATCTCCAGACAGAGGAACAGTTATAGTGGTGAGTGTTATCTCCAGACAGAGGAACAGTTATAGTAATGAGTTGTATCTCCAGAGGAACAGTTATAGTAGTGAGTTGTATCTCCAGACAGAGGAACAGTTATAGTGGTGAGTTGTATCTCCAGAGGAACAGTTATAGTAGTGAGTTGTATCTCCAGAGGAACAGTTATAGTGGTGAGTTGTATCTCCAGACAGAGGAACAGTTATATTGGTGAGTTGTATCTCCAGAGGAACAGTTATAGTAGTGAGTTGTATCTCCAGACAGAGGAACAGTTATAGTAGTGAGTTGTATCTCCAGAGGAACAGTTATAGTAGTGAGTTGTATCTCCAGAGGAACAGTTATAGTAGTGAGTTGTATCTCCAGAGGAACAGTTATAGTAGTGAGTGTTATCTCCAGACAGAGGAACAGTTATAGTGGTGAGTTGTATCTCCAGACAGAGGAACAGTTATAGTGTTAAGTTATATCTCCAGACAGAGGAACAGTTATAGTAGTGAGTTGTATCTCCAGAGGAACAGTTATAGTAGTGAGTTGTATCTCCAGAGGAACAGTTATAGTGGTGAGTTGTATCTCCAGACAGAGGGACAGTTATAGTAGTGAGTTGTATCTCCAGACAGAGGAACAGTTATAGTAGTGAGTTGTATCTCCAGACAGAGGAACAGTTATAGAGGTGAATTGTATCTCCAGAGGAACAGTTATAGTAGTGAGTTGTATCTCCAGAGGAACAGTTATAGTAGTGAGTTGTATCTCCAGACAGAGGAACAGTTATAGCAGTGAATTGTATCTCCAGACAGAGGAACAGTTATAGTAGTGAGTTGTATCTCCAGAGGAAGCGTTATAGTGGTGAGTTGTATCTCCAGACAGAGGAACAGTTATAGTGTTGAGTTCTATCTCCAGACAGAGGAACAGTTATAGTAGTGAGTTGTATCTCCAGAGGAACAGTTATAGTAGTGAGTTGTATCTCCAGAGGAACAGTTATAGTGGTGGGTTGTATCTCCAGACAGAGGAACAGTTATAGTAGTGAGTTGTATCTCCAGAGGAACAGTTATAGTGGTGCGTTGTATCTCCAGAGGACCAGTTATAGTGGTGAATTGTATCTCCAGACAGAGGAACAGTTATAGTAGTGAGTTGTATCTCCAGACAGAGGAACAGTTATAGTGGTGAGTGTTATCTCCAGACAGAGGAACAGTTATAGTAATGAGTTGTATCTCCAGAGGAACAGTTATAGTAGTGAGTTGTATCTCCAGACAGAGGAACAGTTATAGTGGTGAGTTGTATCTCCAGAGGAACAGTTATAGTAGTGAGTTGTATCTCCAGACAGAGGAACAGTTATATTGGTGAGTTGTATCTCCAGAGGAACAGTTATAGTAGTGAGTTGTACCTCCAGAGGAACAGTTATAGTAGTGAGTTGTATTTCCAGACAGAGGAACAGTTATAGCAGTGAATTGTATCTCCAGACAGAGGAACAGTTATAGTAGTGAGTTGTATCTCCAGAGGCACAGTTATAGTGGTGAGTTGTATCTCCAGACAGAGGCACAGTTATAGTGGTGAGGTGTATCACCAGACAGAGGAACAGTTATAGTAGTGAGTTGTATCTCCAGAGGAACCGTTATAGTGGTGAGTTGTATCACCAGAGGAACAGTTATAGTGGTGAGTTGTATCTCCAGACAGAGGAACAGTTATAGTAGTGAGTTGTATCTCCAGAGGAACAGTTATAGTGGTGCGTTGTATCTCCAGACAGAGGAACAGTTATAGTAGTGAGTTGTATCTCCAGAGGAACAGTTATAGTGGTGCGTTGTATCTCCAGAGGACCAGTTATAGTGGTGAATTGCATCTCCAGACAGAGGAACAGTTATAGTAGTGAGTTGTATCTCCAGACAGAGGAACAGTTATAGTAGTGAGTTGTATCTCCAGACAGAGGAACAGTTATAGTGGTGAGTTGTATCTCCAGAGGAACAGTTATAGTAGTGAGTTGTATCTCCAGAGGAACAGTTATAGTAGTGAGTTGTATTTCCAGACAGAGGAACAGTTATAGCAGTGAATTGTATGTCCAGACAGAGGAACAGTTATAGTAGTGAGTTGTATCTCCAGAGGCACAGTTATAGTGGTGAGTTGTATCTCCAGACAGAGGCACAGTTATAGTGGTGAGGTGTATCTCCAGACTGAGGAACAGTTATTGTAGTGAGTTGTATCTCCAGAAAGAGGAACAGTTATAGTAGTGAATTGTATCTCCAGACAGAGGAACAGTTATAGTAGTGAGTTGTATCTCCAGACAGAGGAACAGTTATAGTGGTGAGTTGTATCTCCAGGGGAACAGTTATAGTAGTGAGTTGTATCTCCAGAGGAACAGTTATAGTGGTGAGTTGTATCACCAGAGGAACAGTTATAGTGGTGAGTTGTATCTCCAGACAGAGGGACAGTTATAGTAGTGAGTTGTATCTCCAGACAGAGGAACAGTTATAGTAGTGAGTTGTATCTCCAGACAGAGGAACAGTTATAGAGGTGAATTGTATCTCCAGAGGAACAGTTATAGTAGTGAGTTGTATCTCCAGAGGAACAGTTATAGTAGTGAGTTGTATCTCCAGACAGAGGAACAGTTATAGCAGTGAATTGTATCTCCAGACAGAGGAACAGTTATAGTAGTGAGTTGTATCTCCAGAGGAAGCGTTATAGTGGTGAGTTGTATCTCCAGACAGAGGAACAGTTATAGTGTTGAGTTCTATCTCCAGACAGAGGAACAGTTATAGTAGTGAGTTGTATCTCCAGAGGAACAGTTATAGTAGTGAGTTGTATCTCCAGAGGAACAGTTATAGTGGTGGGTTGTATCTCCAGACAGAGGAACAGTTATAGTAGTGAGTTGTATCTCCAGAGGAACAGTTATAGTGGTGCGTTGTATCTCCAGAGGACCAGTTATAGTGGTGAATTGTATCTCCAGACAGAGGAACAGTTATAGTAGTGAGTTGTATCTCCAGACAGAGGAACAGTTATAGTGGTGAGTGTTATCTCCAGACAGAGGAACAGTTATAGTAATGAGTTGTATCTCCAGAGGAACAGTTATAGTAGTGAGTTGTATCTCCAGACAGAGGAACAGTTATAGTGGTGAGTTGTATCTCCAGAGGAACAGTTATAGTAGTGAGTTGTATCTCCAGAGGAACAGTTATAGTAGTGAGTTGTATCTCCAGACAGAGGAACAGTTATATTGGTGAGTTGTATCTCCAGAGGAACAGTTATAGTAGTGAGTTGTATCTCCAAAGGAACAGTTATAGTAGTGAGTTGTATTTCCAGACAGAGGAACAGTTATAGCAGTGAATTGTATCTCCAGACAGAGGAACAGTTATAGTAATGAGTTGTATCTCCAGAGGCACAGTTATAGTGGTGAGTTGTATCTCCAGACAGAGGCACAGTTATAGTGGTGAGGTGTATCTCCAGACTGAGGAACAGTTATTGTAGTGAGTTGTATCTCCAGAAAGAGGAACAGTTATAGTAGTGAATTGTATCTCCAGACAGAGGAACAGTTATAGTAGTGAGTTGTATCTCCAGGCAGAGGAACAGTTATAGTGGTGAGTTGTATCTCCAGACAGAGGCACAGTTATAGTAGTGAATTGTATCTCCAGACAGAGGAACAGTTATAGTAGTGAGTTGTATCTCCAGGCAGAGGAACAGTTATAGTGGTGAGTTGTATCTCCAGAGGAACAGTTATAGTAGTGAGTTGTATCTCCAGAGGAACAGTTCTAGTAGTGAGTTGTATCTCTAGACAGAGGAACAGTTATAGTAGTGAGTTGTATCTCCAGAGGAACAGTTACAGTAGTGAGTGTTATCTCCAGACAGAGGAACAGTTATAGTGGTGAGATGTATCACCAGACAGAGGAACAGTTATAGTAGTGAGTTGTATCTCCAGAGGAACCGTTATAGTGGTGAGTTGTATCACCAGAGGAACAGTTATAGTGGTGAGTTGTATCTCCAGACAGAGGAACAGTTATATTAGTGAGTTGTATCTCCAGAGGAACAGTTATAGTGGTGCGTTGTATCTCCAGACAGAGGAACAGTTATAGTAGTGAGTTGTATCTCCAGAGGAACAGTTATAGTGGTGCGTTGTATCTCCAGAGGACCAGTTATAGTGGTGAATTGCATCTCCAGACAGAGGAACAGTTATAGTAGTGAGTTGTATCTCCAGACAGACGAACAGTTATAGTAGTGAGTTGTATCTCCAGACAGAGGAACAGTTATAGTGGTGAGTTGTATCTCCAGAGGAACAGTTATAGTAGTGAGTTGTATCTCCAGAGGAACAGTTATAGTAGTGAGTTGTATTTCCAGACAGAGGAACAGTTATAGCAGTGAATTGTATGTCCAGACAGAGGAACAGTTATAATAGTGAGTTGTATCTCCAGAGGCACAGTTATAGTGGTGAGGTGTATCTCCAGACTGAGGAACAGTTATTGTAGTGAGTTGTATCTCCAGAAAGAGGAACAGTTATAGTAGTGAATTGTATCTCCAGACAGAGGAACAGTTATAGTAGTGAGTTGTATCTCCAGGCAGAGGAACAGTTATAGTGGTGAGTTGTATCTCCAGGGGAACAGTTATAGTAGTGAGTTGTATCTCCAGAGGAACAGTTATAGTGGTGAGTTGTATCACCAGAGGAACAGTTATAGTGGTGAGTTGTATCTCCAGACAGAGGGACAGTTATAGTAGTGAGTTGTATCTCCAGACAGAGGAACAGTTATAGTAGTGAGTTGTATCTCCAGACAGAGGAACAGTTATAGAGGTGAATTGTATCTCCAGAGGAACAGTTATAGTAGTGAGTTGTATCTCCAGAGGAACAGTTATAGTAGTGAGTTGTATCTCCAGACAGAGGAACAGTTATAGCAGTGAATTGTATCTCCAGACAGAGGAACAGTTATAGTAGTGAGTTGTATCTCCAGAGGAAGCGTTATAGTGGTGAGTTGTATCTCCAGACAGAGGAACAGTTATAGTGTTGAGTTCTATCTCCAGACAGAGGAACAGTTATAGTAGTGAGTTGTATCTCCAGAGGAACAGTTATAGTAGTGAGTTGTATCTCCAGAGGACCAGTTATAGTGGTGAATTGTATCTCCAGACAGAGGAACAGTTATAGTAGTGAGTTGTATCTCCAGACAGAGGAACAGTTATAGTGGTGAGTGTTATCTCCAGACAGAGGAACAGTTATAGTAATGAGTTGTATCTCCAGAGGAACAGTTATAGTAGTGAGTTGTATCTCCAGACAGAGGAACAGTTATAGTGGTGAGTTGTATCTCCAGAGGAACAGTTATAGTAGTGAGTTGTATCTCCAGAGGAACAGTTATAGTAGTGAGTTGTATCTCCAGACAGAGGAACAGTTATATTGGTGAGTTGTATCTCCAGAGGAACAGTTATAGTAGTGAGTTGTACCTCCAGAGGAACAGTTATAGTAGTGAGTTGTATTTCCAGACAGAGGAACAGTTATAGCAGTGAATTGTATCTCCAGACAGAGGAACAGTTATAGTAGTGAGTTGTATCTCCAGAGGCACAGTTATAGTGGTGAGTTGTATCTCCAGACAGAGGCACAGTTATAGTGGTGAGGTGTATCACCAGACAGAGGAACAGTTATAGTAGTGAGTTGTATCTCCAGAGGAACCGTTATAGTGGTGAGTTGTATCACCAGAGGAACAGTTATAGTGGTGAGTTGTATCTCCAGACAGAGGAACAGTTATAGTAGTGAGTTGTATCTCCAGAGGAACAGTTATAGTGGTGCGTTGTATCTCCAGACAGAGGAACAGTTATAGTAGTGAGTTGTATCTCCAGAGGAACAGTTATAGTGGTGCGTTGTATCTCCAGAGGACCAGTTATAGTGGTGAATTGCATCTCCAGACAGAGGAACAGTTATAGTAGTGAGTTGTATCTCCAGACAGAGGAACAGTTATAGTAGTGAGTTGTATCTCCAGACAGAGGAACAGTTATAGTGGTGAGTTGTATCTCCAGAGGAACAGTTATAGTAGTGAGTTGTATCTCCAGAGGAACAGTTATAGTAGTGAGTTGTATTTCCAGACAGAGGAAACAGTTATAGCAGTGAATTGTATGTCCAGACAGAGGAACAGTTATAGTAGTGAGTTGTATCTCCAGAGGCACAGTTATAGTGGTGAGTTGTATCTCAGACAGAGGCACAGTTATAGTGGTGAGGTGTATCTCCAGACTGAGGAACAGTTATTGTAGTGAGTTGTATCTCCAGACAGAGGAACAGTTATAGTGGTGAGTTGTATCTCCAGGGGAACAGTTATAGTAGTGAGTTGTATCTCCAGAGGAACAGTTATAGTGGTGAGTTGTATCACCAGAGGAAACAGTTATAGTGGTGAGTTGTATCTCCAGACAGAGGGACAGTTATAGTAGTGAGTTGTATCTCCAGACAGAGGAACAGTTATAGTAGTGAGTTGTATCTCCAGACAGAGGAACAGTTATAGAGGTGAATTGTATCTCCAGAGGAACAGTTATAGTAGTGAGTTGTATCTCCAGAGGAACAGTTATAGTAGTGAGTTGTATCTCCAGACAGAGGAACAGTTATAGCAGTGAATTGTATCTCCAGACAGAGGAACAGTTATAGTAGTGAGTTGTATCTCCAGAGGAAGCGTTATAGTGGTGAGTTGTATCTCCAGACAGAGGAACAGTTATAGTGTTGAGTTCTATCTCCAGACAGAGGAACAGTTATAGTAGTGAGTTGTATCTCCAGAGGAACAGTTATAGTAGTGAGTTGTATCTCCAGAGGAACAGTTATAGTGGTGGGTTGTATCTCCAGACAGAGGAACAGTTATAGTAGTGAGTTGTATCTCCAGAGGAACAGTTATAGTGGTGCGTTGTATCTCCAGAGGACCAGTTATAGTGGTGAATTGTATCTCCAGACAGAGGAACAGTTATAGTAGTGAGTTGTATCTCCAGACAGAGGAACAGTTATAGTGGTGAGTTGTATCTCCAGAGGAAAGTTATAGTGGTGAGTTGTATCTCCAGAGGAACAGTTATAGTAGTGAGTTGTATCTCCAGAGGAACAGTTATAGCTGTCTCTTATACACATCTTGGTGAGTTGTATCTCCAGAGGAACAGTTATAGTAGTGAGTTGTATCTCCAGAGGAACAGTTATAGTAGTGAGTTGTATCTCCAGAGGAACAGTTATAGTGGTGAGTTGTATCTCCAGACAGAGGAACAGTTATAGTAGTGAGTTGTATCTCCAGACAGAGGAACAGTTATAGTAGTGAGTTGTATCTCCAGACAGAGGAACAGTTATAGTAGTGAGTTGTATCTCCAGAGGAACAGTTATAGTAGTGAGTTGTATCTCCAGAGGAACAGTTATAGTAGTGAGTTGTATCTCCAGACAGAGGAACAGTTATAGTGGTGAGTTGTATCTCCAGACAGAGGAACAGTTATAGTGTGAGTTGTATCTCCAGAGGAACAGTTATAGTAGTGAGTTGTATCTCCAGAGGAACAGTTATAGTAGTGAGTTGTATCTCCAGAGAGAACAGTTATAGTAGTGAGTTGTATCTCCAGACAGAGGAACAGTTATAGTAGTGAGTTGTATCTCCAGACAGAGGAACAGTTATAGTAGTGAGTTGTATCTCCAGACAGAGGAACAGTTATAGTGGTGAGTTGTATCTCCAGAGGAACAGTTATAGTAGTGAGTTGTATCTCCAGAGGAACAGTTATAGTAGTGAGTTGTATCTCCAGAGGAACAGTTATAGTGGTGAGTTGTATCTCCAGACAGAGGAACAGTTATAGTAGTGAGTTGTATCTCCAGACAGAGGAACAGTTATAGTAGTGAGTTGTATCTCCAGACAGAGGAACAGTTATAGTAGGTGAGTTGTATCTCCAGAGGAACAGTTATAGTAGTGAGTTGTATCTCCAGAGGAACAGTTATAGTAGTGAGTTGTATCTCCAGACAGAGGAACAGTTATAGTAGTGAGTTGTATCTCCAGACAGAGGAACAGTTATAGTAGTGAGTTGTATCTCCAGAGGAACAGTTATAGTGGTGAGTTGTATCTCCAGACAGAGGAACAGTTATAGTGTTGAGTTGTATCTCCAGACAGAGGAACAGTTATAGTAGTGAGTTGTATCTCCAGAGGAACAGTTATAGTGTGAGTTGTATCTCCAGAGGAACAGTTATAGTGGTGAGTTGTATCTCCAGACAGAGGAACAGTTATAGTAGTGAGTTGTATCTCCAGAGGAACAGTTATAGTGGTGAGTTGTATCTCCAGAGGAACAGTTATAGTAGTGAGTTGTATCTCCAGACAGAGGAACAGTTATAGTAGTGAGTTGTATCTCCAGACAGAGGAACAGTTATAGTGGTGAGTTGTATCTCCAGAGGAACAGTTATAGTAGTGAGTTGTATCTCCAGAGGAACAGTTATAGTAGTGAGTTGTATCTCCAGACAGAGGAACAGTTATAGTGGTGAGTTGTATCTCCAGAGGAACAGTTATAGTAGTGAGTTGTATCTCCAGAGGAACAGTTATAGTAGTGAGTTGTATCTCCAGACAGAGGAACAGTTATAGTGGTGAGTTGTATCTCCAGAGGAACAGTTATAGTAGTGAGTTGTATCTCCAGAGGAACAGTTATAGTAGTGAGTTGTATCTCCAGACAGAGGAACAGTTATAGTAGTGAGTTGTATCTCCAGACAGAGGAACAGTTATAGTAGTGAGTTGTATCTCCAGAGGAACAGTTATAGTGGTGAGTTGTATCTCCAGACAGAGGAACAGTTATAGTGGTGAGTTGTATCTCCAGACAGAGGAACAGTTATAGTAGTGAGTTGTATCTCCAGAGAGGAACAGTTATAGTAGTGAATTGTATCTCCAGACAGAGGAACAGTTATAGTAGTGAGTTGTATCTCCAGACAGAGGAACAGTTATAGTGGTGAGTTGTATCTCCAGACAGAGGAACAGTTATAGTAGTGAGTTGTATCTCCAGACAGAGGAACAGTTATAGTAGTGAGTTGTATCTCCAGACAGAGGAACAGTTATAGTGGTGAGTTGTATCTCCAGAGGAACAGTTATAGTAGTGAGTTGTATCTCCAGAGGAACAGTTATAGTAGTGAGTTGTATCTCCAGACAGAGGAACAGTTATAGTAGTGAGTTGTATCTCCAGAGGAACAGTTATAGTAGTGAGTTGTATCTCCAGACAGAGGAACAGTTATAGTGGTGAGTTGTATCTCCAGACAGAGGAACAGTTATAGTAGTGAGTTGTATCTCCAGAGGAACAGTTATAGTGGTGAGTTGTATCTCCAGAGGAACAGTTATAGTGGTGAGTTGTATCTCCAGACAGAGGAACAGTTATAGTAGTGAGTTGTATCTCCAGAGGAACAGTTATAGTGGTGAGTTGTATCTCCAGACAGAGGAACAGTTATAGTAGTGAGTTGTACCTCCAGAGGAACAGTTATAGTAGTGAGTTGTATCTCCAGAGGAACAGTTATAGTGGTGAATTGTATCTCCAGACAGAGGAACAGTTATAGTAGTGAGTTGTATCTCCAGACAGAGGAACAGTTATAGTAGTGAGTTGTATCTCCAGACAGAGGAACAGTTATAGTGGTGAGTTGTATCTCCAGAGGAACAGTTATAGTAGTGAGTTGTATCTCCAGAGGAACAGTTATAGTAGTGAGTTGTATCTCCAGACAGAGGAACAGTTATAGCAGTGAATTGTATCTCCAGACAGAGGAACAGTTATAGTAGTGAGTTGTATCTCCAGAGGAACAGTTATAGTGGTGAGTTGTATCTCCAGACAGAGGAACAGTTATAGTAGTGAGTTGTATCTCCAGAAAGAGGAACAGTTATAGTAGTGAGTTGTATCTCCAGACAGAGGAACAGTTATAGTAGTGAGTTGTATCTCCAGACAGAGGAACAGTTATAGTGGTGAGTTGTATCTCCAGGGGAACAGTTATAGTAGTGAGTTGTATCTCCAGAGGAACAGTTATAGTGGTGAGTTGTATCTCCAGAGGAACAGTTATAGTGGTGAGTTGTATCTCCAGACAGAGGAACAGTTATAGTAGTGAGTTGTATCTCCAGACAGAGGAACAGTTATAGTAGTGAGTTGTATCTCCAGACAGAGGAACAGTTATAGAGGTGAATTGTATCTCCAGAGGAACAGTTATAGTAGTGAGTTGTATCTCCAGAGGAACAGTTATAGTAGTGAGTTGTATCTCCAGACAGAGGAACAGTTATAGCAGTGAATTGTATCTCCAGACAGAGGAACAGTTATAGTAGTGAGTTGTATCTCCAGAGGAACGTTATAGTGGTGAGTTGTATCTCCAGACAGAGGAACAGTTATAGTGTTGAGTTGTATCTCCAGACAGAGGAACAGTTATAGTAGTGAGTTGTATCTCCAGAGGAACAGTTATAGTAGTGAGTTGTATCTCCAGAGGAACAGTTATAGTGGTGAGTTGTATCTCCAGACAGAGGAACAGTTATAGTAGTGAGTTGTATCTCCAGACAGAGGAACAGTTATAGTGGTGAGTTGTATCTCCAGACAGAGGAACAGTTATAGTAGTGAGTTGTATCTCCAGAGGAACAGTTATAGTAGTGAGTTGTATCTCCAGACAGAGGAACAGTTATAGTGGTGAGTTGTATCTCCAGAGGAACAGTTATAGTAGTGAGTTGTATCTCCAGAGGAACAGTTATAGTAGTGAGTTGTATCTCCAGACAGAGGAACAGTTATAGTGGTGAGTTGTATCTCCAGAGGAACAGTTATAGTAGTGAGTTGTATCTCCAGAGGAACAGTTATAGTAGTGAGTTGTATCTCCAGACAGAGGAACAGTTATAGTGGTGAGTTGTATCTCCAGAGGAACAGTTATAGTAGTGAGTTGTATCTCCAGAGGAACAGTTATAGTAGTGAGTTGTATCTCCAGACAGAGGAACAGTTATAGTAGTGAGTTGTATCTCCAGAGGAACAGTTATAGTAGTGAGTTGTATCTCCAGACAGAGGAACAGTTATAGTGGTGAGTTGTATCTCCAGACAGAGGAACAGTTATAGTAGTGAGTTGTATCTCCAGAGGAACAGTTATAGTGGTGAGTTGTATCTCCAGAGGAACAGTTATAGTGGTGAGTTGTATCTCCAGACAGAGGAACAGTTATAGTAGTGAGTTGTATCTCCAGAGGAACAGTTATAGTGGTGAGTTGTATCTCCAGACAGAGGAACAGTTATAGTAGTGAGTTGTATCTCCAGAGGAACAGTTATAGTGGTGAGTTGTATCTCCAGAGGACCAGTTATAGTGGTGAATTGTATCTCCAGACAGAGGAACAGTTATAGTAGTGAGTTGTATCTCCAGACAGAGGAACAGTTATAGTAGTGAGTTGTATCTCCAGACAGAGGAACAGTTATAGTGGTGAGTTGTATCTCCAGAGGAACAGTTATAGTAGTGAGTTGTATCTCCAGAGGAACAGTTATAGTAGTGAGTTGTATTCCAGACAGAGGAACAGTTATAGTAGTGAATTGTATCTCCAGACAGAGGAACAGTTATAGTAGTGAGTTGTATCTCCAGAGGAACAGTTATAGTGGTGAGTTGTATCTCCAGACAGAGGAACAGTTATAGTAGTGAGTTGTATCTCCAGAAGAGGAACAGTTATAGTAGTGAGTTGTATCTCCAGACAGAGGAACAGTTATAGTAGTGAGTTGTATCTCCAGACAGAGGAACAGTTATAGTGGTGAGTTGTATCTCCAGGGAACAGTTATAGTAGTGAGTTGTATCTCCAGAGGAACAGTTATAGTGGTGAGTTGTATCTCCAGAGGAACAGTTATAGTGGTGAGTTGTATCTCCAGACAGAGGAACAGTTATAGTAGTGAGTTGTATCTCCAGACAGAGGAACAGTTATAGTAGTGAGTTGTATCTCCAGACAGAGGAACAGTTATAGAGGTGAATTGTATCTCCAGAGGAACAGTTATAGTAGTGAGTTGTATCTCCAGAGGAACAGTTATAGTAGTGAGTTGTATCTCCAGACAGAGGAACAGTTATAGCAGTGAATTGTATCTCCAGACAGAGGAACAGTTATAGTAGTGAGTTGTATCTCCAGAGGAAGCGTTATAGTGGTGAGTTGTATCTCCAGACAGAGGAACAGTTATAGTGTTGAGTTCTATCTCCAGACAGAGGAACAGTTATAGTAGTGAGTTGTATCTCCAGAGGAACAGTTATAGTAGTGAGTTGTATCTCCAGAGGAACAGTTATAGTGGTGAATTGTATCTCCAGACAGAGGAACAGTTATAGTAGTGAGTTGTATCTCCAGACAGAGGAACAGTTATAGTGGTGAGTGTATCTCCAGACAGAGGAACAGTTATAGTAGTGAGTTGTATCTCCAGAGGAACAGTTATAGTAGTGAGTTGTATCTCCAGACAGAGGAACAGTTATAGTGGTGAGTTGTATCTCCAGAGGAACAGTTATAGTAGTGAGTTGTATCTCCAGAGGAACAGTTATAGTAGTGAGTTGTATCTCCAGACAGAGGAACAGTTATAGTGGTGAGTTGTATCTCCAGAGGAACAGTTATAGTAGTGAGTTGTATCTCCAGAGGAACAGTTATAGTAGTGAGTTGTATCTCCAGACAGAGGAACAGTTATAGTAGTGAATTGTATCTCCAGACAGAGGAACAGTTATAGTAGTGAGTTGTATCTCCAGAGGAACAGTTATAGTGGTGAGTTGTATCTCCAGACAGAGGAACAGTTATAGTGGTGAGTTGTATCTCCAGACAGAGGAACAGTTATAGTAGTGAGTTGTATCTCCAGAGGAACAGTTATAGTGGTGAGTTGTATCACCAGAGGAACAGTTATAGTGGTGAGTTGTATCTCCAGACAGAGGAACAGTTATAGTAGTGAGTTGTATAGTGAGTTGTATCTCCAGAGGAACAGTTATAGTGGTGCGTTGTATCTCCAGAGGACCAGTTATAGTGGTGAGTTGTATCTCCAGACAGAGGAACAGTTATAGTAGTGAGTTGTATCTCCAGACAGAGGAACAGTTATAGTAGTGAGTTGTATCTCCAGACAGAGGAACAGTTATAGTGGTGAGTTGTATCTCCAGAGGAACAGTTATAGTAGTGAGTTGTATCTCCAGAGGAACAGTTATAGTAGTGAGTTGTATCTCCAGACAGAGGAACAGTTATAGCAGTGAGTTGTATCTCCAGACAGAGGAACAGTTATAGTAGTGAGTTGTATCTCCAGAGGAACAGTTATAGTGGTGAGTTGTATCTCCAGACAGAGGAACAGTTATAGTGGTGAGTTGTATCTCCAGACAGAGGAACAGTTATAGTAGTGAGTTGTATCTCCAGAGAGGAACAGTTATAGTAGTGAGTTGTATCTCCAGACAGAGGAACAGTTATAGTAGTGAGTTGTATCTCCAGACAGAGGAACAGTTATAGTAGTGAGTTGTATCTCCAGACAGAGGAACAGTTATAGTGGTGAGTTGTATCTCCAGAGGAACAGTTATAGTAGTGAGTTGTATCTCCAGAGGAACAGTTATAGTAGTGAGTTGTATCTCCAGACAGAGGAACAGTTATAGTAGTGAGTTGTATCTCCAGACAGAGGAACAGTTATAGTAGTGAGTTGTATCTCCAGAGGAACAGTTATAGTGGTGAGTTGTATCTCCAGACAGAGGAACAGTTATAGTAGTGAGTTGTATCTCCAGAAGAGGAACAGTTATAGTAGTGAGTTGTATCTCCAGACAGAGGAACAGTTATAGTAGTGAGTTGTATCTCCAGACAGAGGAACAGTTATAGTGGTGAGTTGTATCTCCAGAGGAACAGTTATAGTAGTGAGTTGTATCTCCAGAGGAACAGTTATAGTGGTGAGTTGTATCTCCAGAGGAACAGTTATAGTGGTGAGTTGTATCTCCAGACAGAGGAACAGTTATAGTAGTGAGTTGTATCTCCAGACAGAGGAACAGTTATAGTAGTGAGTTGTATCTCCAGACAGAGGAACAGTTATAGTGGTGAGTTGTATCTCCAGAGGAACAGTTATAGTAGTGAGTTGTATCTCCAGAGGAACAGTTATAGTAGTGAGTTGTAGTCTCCAGACAGAGGAACAGTTATAGTAGTGAGTTGTATCTCCAGACAGAGGAACAGTTATAGTAGTGAGTTGTATCTCCAGAGGAACAGTTATAGTGGTGAGTTGTATCTCCAGACAGAGGAACAGTTATAGTGTTGAGTTGTATCTCCAGACAGAGGAACAGTTATAGTAGTGAGTTGTATCTCCAGAGGAACAGTTATAGTAGTGAGTTGTATCTCCAGAGGAACAGTTATAGTGGTGAGTTGTATCTCCAGACAGAGGAACAGTTATAGTAGTGAGTTGTATCTCCAGAGGAACAGTTATAGTGGTGCGTTGTATCTCCAGAGGAACAGTTATAGTGGTGAATTGTATCTCCAGACAGAGGAACAGTTATAGTGGTGAGTTGTATCTCCAGACAGAGGAACAGTTATAGTAGTGAGTTGTATCTCCAGAGGAACAGTTATAGTAGTGAGTTGTATCTCCAGACAGAGGAACAGTTATTGTGGTGAGTTGTATCTCCAGAGGAACAGTTATAGTAGTGAGTTGTATCTCCAGAGGAACAGTTATAGTAGTGAGTTGTATCTCCAGACAGAGGAACAGTTATATTGGTGAGTTGTATCTCCAGAGGAACAGAAATAGTAGTGAGTTGTATCTCCAGAGGAACAGTTATAGTAGTGAGTTGTATCTCCAGACAGAGGAACAGTTATAGTAGTGAGTTGTATCTCCAGACAGAGGAACAGTTATAGTAGTGAGTTGTATCTCCAGAGGAACAGTTATAGTGGTGAGTTGTATCTCCAGACAGAGGAACAGTTATAGTGGTGAGTTGTATCTCCAGACAGAGGAACAGTTATAGTAGTGAGTTGTATCTCCAGACAGAGGAACAGTTATAGTAGTGAGTTGTATCTCCAGACAGAGGAACAGTTATAGTAGTGAGTTGTATCTCCAGACAGAGGAACAGTTATAGTGGTGAGTTGTATCTCCAGAGGAACAGTTATAGTAGTGAGTTGTATCTCCAGAGGAACAGTTATAGTGGTGAGTTGTATCTCCAGACAGAGGACAGTTATAGTAGTGAGTTGTATCTCCAGACAGAGGAACAGTTATAGTAGTGAGTTGTATCTCCAGACAGAGGAACAGTTATAGTGGTGAGTTGTATCTCCAGAGGAACAGTTATAGTAGTGAGTTGTATCTCCAGAGGAACAGTTATAGTAGTGAGTTGTATCTCCAGACAGAGGAACAGTTATAGTAGTGAGTTGTATCTCCAGACAGAGGAACAGTTATAGTAGTGAGTTGTATCTCCAGAGGAACAGTTATAGTGGTGAGTTGTATCTCCAGAGGAACAGTTATAGTAGTGAGTTGTATCTCCAGAGGAACAGTTATAGTGGTGAGTTGTATCTCCAGAGGAACAGTTATAGTGGTGAGTTGTATCTCCAGACAGGGAACAGTTATAGTAGTGAGTTGTATCTCCAGACAGAGGAACAGTTATAGTAGTGAGTTGTATCTCCAGAGGAACAGTTATAGTGGTGAGTTGTATCTCCAGACAGAGGAACAGTTATAGTGGTGAGTTGTATCTCCAGACAGAGGAACAGTTATAGTAGTGAGTTGTATCTCCAGAGGAACAGTTATAGTAGTGAGTTGTATCTCCAGAGGAACAGTTATAGTAGTGAGTTGTATCTCCAGACAGAGGAACAGTTATAGTGGTGAGTTGTATCTCCAGAGGAACAGTTATAGTAGTGAGTTGTATCTCCAGAGGAACAGTTATAGTAGTGAGTTGTATCTCCAGACAGAGGAACAGTTATAGTAGTGAGTTGTATCTCCAGACAGAGGAACAGTTATAGTAGTGAGTTGTATCTCCAGAGGAACAGTTATAGTGGTGAGTTGTATCTCCAGACAGAGGAACAGTTATAGTGGTGAGTTGTATCTCCAGACAGAGGAACAGTTATAGTAGTGAGTTGTATCTCCAGAAGAGGAACAGTTATAGTAGTGAGTTGTATCTCCAGACAGAGGAACAGTTATAGTAGTGAGTTGTATCTCCAGACAGAGGAACAGTTATAGTGGTGAGTTGTATCTCCAGAGGAACAGTTATAGTAGTGAGTTGTATCTCCAGAGGAACAGTTATAGTGGTGAGTTGTATCTCCAGAGGAACAGTTATAGTGGTGAGTTGTATCTCCAGACAGAGGACAGTTATAGTAGTGAGTTGTATCTCCAGACAGAGGAACAGTTATAGTAGTGAGTTGTATCTCCAGACAGAGGAACAGTTATAGTGGTGAGTTGTATCTCCAGAGGAACAGTTATAGTAGTGAGTTGTATCTCCAGAGGAACAGTTATAGTAGTGAGTTGTATCTCCAGACAGAGGAACAGTTATAGTAGTGAGTTGTATCTCCAGACAGAGGAACAGTTATAGTAGTGAGTTGTATCTCCAGAGGAACAGTTATAGTGGTGAGTTGTATCTCCAGAGGAACAGTTATAGTAGTGAGTTGTATCTCCAGAGGAACAGTTATAGTGTGAGTTGTATCTCCAGAGGAACAGTTATAGTGTGAGTTGTATCTCCAGACAGAGGAACAGTTATAGTAGTGAGTTGTATCTCCAGACAGAGGAACAGTTATAGTAGTGAGTTGTATCTCCAGAGGAACAGTTATAGTGGTGAGTTGTATCTCCAGACAGAGGCACAGTTATAGTGGTGAGTTGTATCTCCAGACAGAGGAACAGTTATAGTAGTGAGTTGTATCTCCAGAGGAACCGTTATAGTGGTGAGTTGTATCACCAGAGGAACAGTTATAGTGGTGAGTTGTATCTCCAGACAGAGGAACAGTTATAGTAGTGAGTTGTATCTCCAGAGGAACAGTTATAGTGGTGAGTTGTATCTCCAGACAGAGGAACAGTTATAGTAGTGAGTTGTATCTCCAGAGGAACAGTTATAGTGGTGAGTTGTATCTCCAGAGGACCAGTTATAGTGGTGAGTTGTATCTCCAGACAGAGGAACAGTTATAGTAGTGAGTTGTATCTCCAGACAGAGGAACAGTTATAGTAGTGAGTTGTATCTCCAGACAGAGGAACAGTTATAGTGGTGAGTTGTATCTCCAGAGGAACAGTTATAGTAGTGAGTTGTATCTCCAGAGGAACAGTTATAGTAGTGAGTTGTATTTCCAGACAGAGGAACAGTTATAGCAGTGAATTGTATGTCCAGACAGAGGAACAGTTATAGTAGTGAGTTGTATCTCCAGAGGCACAGTTATAGTGGTGAGTTGTATCTCCAGACAGAGGAACAGTTATAGTGGTGAGTTGTATCTCCAGACTGAGGAACAGTTATTGTAGTGAGTTGTATCTCCAGAAAGAGGGACAGTTATAGTAATGAATTGTATCTCCAGACAGAGGAACAGTTATAGTAGTGAGTTGTATCTCCAGACAGAGGAACAGTTATAGTGGTGAGTTGTATCTCCAGGGGAACAGTTATAGTAGTGAGTTGTATCTCCAGAGGAACAGTTATAGTGGTGAGTTGTATCTCCAGAGGAACAGTTATAGTGGTGAGTTGTATCTCCAGACAGAGGACAGTTATAGTAGTGAGTTGTATCTCCAGACAGAGGAACAGTTATAGTAGTGAGTTGTATCTCCAGACAGAGGAACAGTTATAGAGGTGAATTGTATCTCCAGAGGAACAGTTATAGTAGTGAGTTGTATCTCCAGAGGAACAGTTATAGTAGTGAGTTGTATCTCCAGACAGAGGAACAGTTATAGCAGTGAATTGTATCTCCAGACAGAGGAACAGTTATAGTAGTGAGTTGTATCTCCAGAGGAAGCGTTATAGTGGTGAGTTGTATCTCCAGACAGAGGAACAGTTATAGTGTTGAGTTGTATCTCCAGACAGAGGAACAGTTATAGTAGTGAGTTGTATCTCCAGAGGAACAGTTATAGTAGTGAGTTGTATCTCCAGAGGAACAGTTATAGTGGTGGGTTGTATCTCCAGACAGAGGAACAGTTATAGTAGTGAGTTGTATCTCCAGAGGAACAGTTATAGTGGTGCGTTGTATCTCCAGAGGACCAGTTATAGTGGTGAATTGTATCTCCAGACAGAGGAACAGTTATAGTAGTGAGTTGTATCTCCAGACAGAGGAACAGTTATAGTGGTGAGTGTATCTCCAGACAGAGGAACAGTTATAGTAATGAGTTGTATCTCCAGAGGAACAGTTATAGTAGTGAGTTGTATCTCCAGACAGAGGAACAGTTATAGTGGTGAGTTGTATCTCCAGAGGAACAGTTATAGTAGTGAGTTGTATCTCCAGAGGAACAGTTATAGTAGTGAGTTGTATCTCCAGACAGAGGAACAGTTATAGTGTGAGTTGTATCTCCAGAGGAACAGTTATAGTAGTGAGTTGTATCTCCAGACAGAGGAACAGTTATAGTGTGAGTTGTATCTCCAGAGGAACAGTTATAGTAGTGAGTTGTATCTCCAGAGGAACAGTTATAGTAGTGAGTTGTATCTCCAGACAGAGGAACAGTTATAGTAGTGAGTTGTATCTCCAGACAGAGGAACAGTTATAGTAGTGAGTTGTATCTCCAGAGGAACAGTTATAGTGGTGAGTTGTATCTCCAGACAGAGGAACAGTTATAGTAGTGAGTTGTATCTCCAGACAGAGGAACAGTTATAGTAGTGAGTTGTATCTCCAGACAGAGGAACAGTTATAGTAGTGAGTTGTATCTCCAGACAGAGGAACAGTTATAGTGGTGAGTTGTATCTCCAGACAGAACAGTTATAGTAGTGAGTTGTATCTCCAGAGGAGGACAGTTATAGTAGTGAGTTGTATCTCCAGACAGAGGAACAGTTATAGTAGTGAGTTGTATCTCCAGACAGAGGAACAGTTATAGTAGTGAGTTGTATCTCCAGACAGAGGAACAGTTATAGTAGTGAGTTGTATCTCCAGAGGAACAGTTATAGTAGTGAGTTGTATCTCCAGAGGAACAGTTATAGTAGTGAGTTGTATCTCCAGACAGAGGAACAGTTATAGTAGTGAGTTGTATCTCCAGAGGAACAGTTATAGTAGTGAGTTGTATCTCCAGACAGAGGAACAGTTATAGTGGTGAGTTGTATCTCCAGACAGAGGAACAGTTATAGTAGTGAGTTGTATCTCCAGAGGAACAGTTATAGTGGTGAGTTGTATCTCCAGAGGAACAGTTATAGTGGTGAGTTGTATCTCCAGACAGAGGAACAGTTATAGTAGTGAGTTGTATCTCCAGAGGAACAGTTATAGTGGTGAGTTGTATCTCCAGACAGAGGAACAGTTATAGTAGTGAGTTGTATCTCCAGAGGAACAGTTATAGTAGTGAGTTGTATCTCCAGAGGAACAGTTATAGTGGTGAGTTGTATCTCCAGACAGAGAACAGTTATAGTAGTGAGTTGTATCTCCAGAGAGGAACAGTTATAGTAGTGAGTTGTATCTCCAGACAGAGGAACAGTTATAGTGGTGAGTTGTATCTCCAGAGGAACAGTTATAGTAGTGAGTTGTATCTCCAGAGGAACAGTTATAGTAGTGAGTTGTATTTCCAGACAGAGGAACAGTTATAGCAGTGAATTGTATCTCCAGACAGAGGAACAGTTATAGTAGTGAGTTGTATCTCCAGAGGCACAGTTATAGTGGTGAGTTGTATCTCCAGACAGAGGAACAGTTATAGTGGTGAGTTGTATCTCCAGACAGAGGAACAGTTATAGTAGTGAGTTGTATCTCCAGACAGAGGAACAGTTATAGTAGTGAGTTGTATCTCCAGACAGAGGAACAGTTATAGTAGTGAGTTGTATCTCCAGGGGAACAGTTATAGTAGTGAGTTGTATCTCCAGAGGAACAGTTATAGTAGTGAGTTGTATCTCCAGAGGAACAGTTATAGTGGTGAGTTGTATCTCCAGAGGAACAGTTATAGTAGTGAGTTGTATCTCCAGACAGAGGAACAGTTATAGTAGTGAGTTGTATCTCCAGACAGAGGAACAGTTATAGTAGTGAGTTGTATCTCCAGACAGGAACAGTTATAGTAGTGAGTTGTATCTCCAGAGGAACAGTTATAGTAGTGAGTTGTATCTCCAGAGGAACAGTTATAGTAGTGAGTTGTATCTCCAGACAGAGGAACAGTTATAGTAGTGAGTTGTATCTCCAGACAGAGGAACAGTTATAGTAGTGAGTTGTATCTCCAGAGGAACAGTTATAGTGGTGAGTTGTATCTCCAGACAGGGAACAGTTATAGTGTGAGTTGTATCTCCAGAGGAACAGTTATAGTAGTGAGTTGTATCTCCAGAGGAACAGTTATAGTAGTGAGTTGTATCTCCAGACAGAGGACAGTTATAGTAGTGAGTTGTATCTCCAGACAGAGGAACAGTTATAGTAGTGAGTTGTATCTCCAGAGGAACAGTTATAGTGGTGAGTTGTATCTCCAGAGGAACAGTTATAGTGGTGAGTTGTATCTCCAGACAGAGGAACAGTTATAGTAGTGAGTTGTATCTCCAGAGAAACAGTTATAGTGGTGAGTTGTATCTCCAGACAGAGAACAGTTATAGTGGTGAGTTGTATCTCCAGACAGAGGAACAGTTATAGTAGTGAGTTGTATCTCCAGAGGAACAGTTATAGTGGTGAGTTGTATCTCCAGAGGAACAGTTATAGTAGTGAGTTGTATCTCCAGAGGAACAGTTATAGTGTGAGTTGTATCTCCAGAGGGACAGTTATAGTGGTGAGTTGTATCTCCAGAGGAACAGTTATAGTAGTGAGTTGTATCTCCAGACAGAGGAACAGTTATAGTAGTGAGTTGTATCTCCAGACAGAGGAACAGTTATAGTGGTGAGTTGTATCTCCAGAGGAACAGTTATAGTAGTGAGTTGTATCTCCAGAGGAACAGTTATAGTAGTGAGTTGTATCTCCAGACAGAGGAACAGTTATAGCAGTGAATTGTATCTCCAGACAGAGGAACAGTTATAGTAGTGAGTTGTATCTCCAGAGGAACAGTTATAGTGGTGAGTTGTATCTCCAGACAGAGGAACAGTTATAGTGGTGAGTTGTATCTCCAGACAGAGGAACAGTTATTGTAGTGAGTTGTATCTCCAGAAAGAGGGACAGTTATAGTAATGAATTGTATCTCCAGACAGAGGAACAGTTATAGTAGTGAGTTGTATCTCCAGACAGAGGAACAGTTATAGTGGTGAGTTGTATCTCCAGGGGAACAGTTATAGTAGTGAGTTGTATCTCCAGAGGAACAGTTATAGTGGTGAGTTGTATCACCAGAGGAACAGTTATAGTGGTGAGTTGTATCTCCAGACAGAGGGACAGTTATAGTAGTGAGTTGTATCTCCAGACAGAGGAACAGTTATAGTAGTGAGTTGTATCTCCAGACAGAGGAACAGTTATAGAGGTGAATTGTATCTCCAGAGGAACAGTTATAGTAGTGAGTTGTATCTCCAGAGGAACAGTTATAGTAGTGAGTTGTATCTCCAGACAGAGGAACAGTTATAGCAGTGAATTGTATCTCCAGACAGAGGAACAGTTATAGTAGTGAGTTGTATCTCCAGAGGAAGCAGTTATAGTGGTGAGTTGTATCTCCAGACAGAGGAACAGTTATAGTGTGAGTTGTATCTCCAGACAGAGGAACAGTTATAGTAGTGAGTTGTATCTCCAGAGGAACAGTTATAGTAGTGAGTTGTATCTCCAGAGGAACAGTTATAGTGGTGGGTTGTATCTCCAGACAGAGGAACAGTTATAGTAGTGAGTTGTATCTCCAGAGGAACAGTTATAGTGGTGAGTTGTATCTCCAGAGGACAGTTATAGTGGTGAATTGTATCTCCAGACAGAGGAACAGTTATAGTAGTGAGTTGTATCTCCAGACAGAGGAACAGTTATAGTGGTGAGTGTATCTCCAGACAGAGGAACAGTTATAGTAATGAGTTGTATCTCCAGAGGAACAGTTATAGTAGTGAGTTGTATCTCCAGACAGAGGAACAGTTATAGTGGTGAGTTGTATCTCCAGAGGAACAGTTATAGTAGTGAGTTGTATCTCCAGAGGAACAGTTATAGTAGTGAGTTGTATCTCCAGACAGAGGAACAGTTATAGTGGTGAGTTGTATCTCCAGAGGAACAGTTATAGTAGTGAGTTGTATCTCCAGACAGAGGAACAGTTATAGTAGTGAGTTGTATCTCCAGAGGCACAGTTATAGTGGTGAGTTGTATCTCCAGACAGAGGCACAGTTATAGTGGTGAGGTGTATCTCCAGACTGAGGAACAGTTATAGTAGTGAGTTGTATCTCCAGAAAGAGGAACAGTTATAGTAGTGAGTTGTATCTCCAGACAGAGGAACAGTTATAGTAGTGAGTTGTATCTCCAGGCAGAGGAACAGTTATAGTGGTGAGTTGTATCTCCAGGGAACAGTTATAGTAGTGAGTTGTATCTCCAGAGGAACAGTTATAGTGGTGAGTTGTATCACCAGAGGAACAGTTATAGTGGTGAGTTGTATCTCCAGACAGAGGGACAGTTATAGTAGTGAGTTGTATCTCCAGACAGAGGAACAGTTATAGTAGTGAGTTGTATCTCCAGACAGAGGAACAGTTATAGTGGTGAATTGTAACTCCAGAGGAACAGTTATAGTAGTGAGTTGTATCTCCAGAGGAACAGTTATAGTAGTGAGTTGTATCTCCAGACAGAGGAACAGTTATAGCAGTGAATTGTATCTCCAGACAGAGGAACAGTTATAGTAGTGAGTTGTATCTCCAGAGGCGTTATAGTGGTGAGTTGTATCTCCAGACAGAGGAACAGTTATAGTGTTGAGTTGTATCTCCAGACAGAGGAACAGTTATAGTAGTGAGTTGTATCTCCAGAGGCACAGTTATAGTAGTGAGTTGTATCTCCAGAGGAACAGTTATAGTGGTGAGTTGTATCTCCAGACAGAGGAACAGTTATAGTAGTGAGTTGTATCTCCAGAAGAACAGTTATAGTGGTGCGTTGTATCTCCAGAGGACCAGTTATAGTGGTGAATTGTATCTCCAGACAGAGGAACAGTTATAGTAGTGAGTTGTATCTCCAGAGGAACAGTTATAGTAGTGAGTTGTATCTCCAGACAGAGGAACAGTTATAGTAGTGAGTTGTATCTCCAGACAGAGGAACAGTTATAGTGGTGAGTTGTATCTCCAGAGGAACAGTTATAGTAGTGAGTTGTATCTCCAGAGGAACAGTTATAGTAGTGAGTTGTATCTCCAGACAGAGGAACAGTTATAGTAGTGAATTGTATCTCCAGACAGAGGAACAGTTATAGTAGTGAGTTGTATCTCCAGAGGAACAGTTATAGTGGTGAGTTGTATCTCCAGACAGAGGACAGTTATAGTGGTGAGTTGTATCTCCAGACAGAGGAACAGTTATAGTAGTGAGTTGTATCTCCAGAAAGAGGAACAGTTATAGTAGTGAATTGTATCTCCAGACAGAGGAACAGTTATAGTAGTGAGTTGTATCTCCAGACAGAGGAACAGTTATAGTGGTGAGTTGTATCTCCAGAGGAACAGTTATAGTAGTGAGTTGTATCTCCAGAGGAACAGTTATAGTGGTGAGTTGTATCACCAGAGGAACAGTTATAGTGGTGAGTTGTATCTCCAGACAGAGGGACAGTTATAGTAGTGAGTTGTATCTCCAGAGGAACAGTTATAGTGGTGCGTTGTATCTCCAGAGGACCAGTTATAGTGGTGAATTGTATCTCCAGACAGAGGAACAGTTATAGTAGTGAGTTGTATCTCCAGACAGAGGAACAGTTATAGTGGTGAGTTGTATCTCCAGACAGAGGAACAGTTATAGTAATGAGTTGTATCTCCAGAGGAACAGTTATAGTAGTGAGTTGTATCTCCAGACAGAGGAACAGTTATAGTGGTGAGTTGTATCTCCAGAGGAACAGTTATAGTAGTGAGTTGTATCTCCAGAGGAACAGTTATAGTAGTGAGTTGTATCTCCAGACAGAGGAACAGTTATAGTGGTGAGTTGTATCTCCAGAGGAACAGTTATAGTAGTGAGTTGTATCTCCAGAGGAACAGTTATAGTAGTGAGTTGTATCTCCAGACAGAGGAACAGTTATAGCAGTGAATTGTATCTCCAGACAGAGGAACAGTTATAGTAGTGAGTTGTATCTCCAGAGGAACAGTTATAGTGGTGAGTTGTATCTCCAGACTGAGGAACAGTTATTGTAGTGAGTTGTATCTCCAGAAAGAGGAACAGTTATAGTAGTGAATTGTATCTCCAGACAGAGGAACAGTTATAGTAGTGAGTTGTATCTCCAGGCAGAGGAACAGTTATAGTGGTGAGTTGTATCTCCAGGGGAACAGTTATAGTAGTGAGTTGTATCTCCAGAGGAACAGTTATAGTGGTGAGTTGTATCTCCAGAGGAACAGTTATAGTGGTGAGTTGTATCTCCAGACAGAGGAACAGTTATAGTAGTGAGTTGTATCTCCAGACAGAGGAACAGTTATAGTAGTGAGTTGTATCTCCAGACAGAGGAACAGTTATAGAGGTGAATTGTATCTCCAGAGGAACAGTTATAGTAGTGAGTTGTATCTCCAGAGGAACAGTTATAGTAGTGAGTTGTATCTCCAGACAGAGGAACAGTTATAGCAGTGAATTGTATCTCCAGACAGAGGAACAGTTATAGTAGTGAGTTGTATCTCCAGAGGAAGCGTTATAGTGGTGAGTTGTATCTCCAGACAGAGGAACAGTTATAGTGTTGAGTTGTATCTCCAGACAGAGGAACAGTTATAGTAGTGAGTTGTATCTCCAGAGGAACAGTTATAGTAGTGAGTTGTATCTCCAGAGGAACAGTTATAGTGGTGAGTTGTATCTCCAGACAGAGGAACAGTTATAGTAGTGAGTTGTATCTCCAGAGGAACAGTTATAGTGGTGAGTTGTATCTCCAGAGGACCAGTTATAGTGGTGAATTGTATCTCCAGACAGAGGAACAGTTATAGTAGTGAGTTGTATCTCCAGACAGAGGAACAGTTATAGTGGTGAGTGTTATCTCCAGACAGAGGAACAGTTATAGTAGTGAGTTGTATCTCCAGAGGAACAGTTATAGTAGTGAGTTGTATCTCCAGACAGAGGAACAGTTATAGTGGTGAGTTGTATCTCCAGAGGAACAGTTATAGTAGTGAGTTGTATCTCCAGAGGAACAGTTATAGTAGTGAGTTGTATCTCCAGACAGAGGAACAGTTATATTGGTGAGTTGTATCTCCAGAGGAACAGTTATAGTAGTGAGTTGTATCTCCAGAGGAACAGTTATAGTAGTGAGTTGTATCTCCAGACAGAGGAACAGTTATAGCAGTGAATTGTATCTCCAGACAGAGGAACAGTTATAGTAGTGAGTTGTATCTCCAGAGGCAACAGTTATAGTGGTGAGTTGTATCTCCAGACAGAGGACAGTTATAGTGGTGAGTTGTATCTCCAGACTGAGGAACAGTTATAGTAGTGAGTTGTATCTCCAGAAAGAGGAACAGTTATAGTAGTGAATTGTATCTCCAGACAGAGGAACAGTTATAGTAGTGAGTTGTATCTCCAGGCAGAGGAACAGTTATAGTGGTGAGTTGTATCTCCAGGGAACAGTTATAGTAGTGAGTTGTATCTCCAGAGGAACAGTTATAGTGGTGAGTTGTATCTCCAGAGGAACAGTTATAGTGGTGAGTTGTATCTCCAGACAGAGGGACAGTTATAGTAGTGAGTTGTATCTCCAGACAGAGGAACAGTTATAGTAGTGAGTTGTATCTCCAGACAGAGGAACAGTTATAGAGGTGAATTGTATCTCCAGAGGAACAGTTATAGTAGTGAGTTGTATCTCCAGAGGAACAGTTATAGTAGTGAGTTGTATCTCCAGACAGAGGAACAGTTATAGCAGTGAATTGTATCTCCAGACAGAGGAACAGTTATAGTAGTGAGTTGTATCTCCAGAGGAAGCGTTATAGTGGTGAGTTGTATCTCCAGGGGAACAGTTATAGTAGTGAGTTGTATCTCCAGAGGAACAGTTATAGTGGTGAGTTGTATCACCAGAGGAACAGTTATAGTGGTGAGTTGTATCTCCAGACAGAGGGACAGTTATAGTAGTGAGTTGTATCTCCAGACAGAGGAACAGTTATAGTAGTGAGTTGTATCTCCAGAGGCACAGTTATAGTGGTGAGTTGTATCTCCAGACAGAGGCACAGTTATAGTGGTGAGGTGTATCACCAGACAGAGGAACAGTTATAGTAGTGAGTTGTATCTCCAGAGGAACCGTTATAGTGGTGAGTTGTATCACCAGAGGAACAGTTATAGTGGTGAGTTGTATCTCCAGACAGAGGAACAGTTATAGTAGTGAGTTGTATCTCCAGAGGAACAGTTATAGTGGTGCGTTGTATCTCCAGACAGAGGAACAGTTATAGTAGTGAGTTGTATCTCCAGAGGAACAGTTATAGTGGTGCGTTGTATCTCCAGAGGACCAGTTATAGTGGTGAATTGCATCTCCAGACAGAGGAACAGTTATAGTAGTGAGTTGTATCTCCAGACAGAGGAACAGTTATAGTAGTGAGTTGTATCTCCAGACAGAGGAACAGTTATAGTGGTGAGTTGTATCTCCAGAGGAACAGTTATAGTAGTGAGTTGTATCTCCAGAGGAACAGTTATAGTAGTGAGTTGTATTTCCAGACAGAGGAACAGTTATAGCAGTGAATTGTATGTCCAGACAGAGGAACAGTTATAGTAGTGAGTTGTATCTCCAGAGGCACAGTTATAGTGGTGAGTTGTATCTCCAGACAGAGGCACAGTTATAGTGGTGAGGTGTATCTCCAGACTGAGGAACAGTTATTGTAGTGAGTTGTATCTCCAGAAAGAGGAACAGTTATAGTAGTGAATTGTATCTCCAGACAGAGGAACAGTTATAGTAGTGAGTTGTATCTCCAGGCAGAGGAACAGTTATAGTGGTGAGTTGTATCTCCAGGGGAACAGTTATAGTGGTGAGTTGTATCTCCAGAGGAACAGTTATAGTGGTGAGTTGTATCACCAGAGGAACAGTTATAGTGGTGAGTTGTATCTCCAGACAGAGGGACAGTTATAGTAGTGAGTTGTATCTCCAGACAGAGGAACAGTTATAGTAGTGAGTTGTATCTCCAGACAGAGGAACAGTTATAGAGGTGAATTGTATCTCCAGAGGAACAGTTATAGTAGTGAGTTGTATCTCCAGAGGAACAGTTATAGTAGTGAGTTGTATCTCCAGACAGAGGAACAGTTATAGCAGTGAATTGTATCTCCAGACAGAGGAACAGTTATAGTAGTGAGTTGTATCTCCAGAGGAAGCGTTATAGTGGTGAGTTGTATCTCCAGACAGAGGAACAGTTATAGTGTTGAGTTCTATCTCCAGACAGAGGAACAGTTATAGTAGTGAGTTGTATCTCCAGAGGAACAGTTATAGTAGTGAGTTGTATCTCCAGAGGAACAGTTATAGTGGTGGTTTGTATCTCCAGACAGAGGAACAGTTATAGTAGTGAGTTGTATCTCCAGAGGAACAGTTATAGTGGTGCGTTGTATCTCCAGAGGACCAGTTATAGTGGTGAATTGTATCTCCAGACAGAGGAACAGTTATAGTAGTGAGTTGTATCTCCAGACAGAGGAACAGTTATAGTGGTGAGTGTTATCTCCAGACAGAGGAACAGTTATAGTAATGAGTTGTATCTCCAGAGGAACAGTTATAGTAGTGAGTTGTATCTCCAGACAGAGGAACAGTTATAGTGGTGAGTTGTATCTCCAGAGGAACAGTTATAGTAGTGAGTTGTATCTCCAGAGGAACAGTTATAGTAGTGAGTTGTATCTCCAGACAGAGGAACAGTTATATTGGTGAGTTGTATCTCCAGAGGAACAGTTATAGTAGTGAGTTGTATCTCCAGACAGAGGAACAGTTATAGTAGTGAGTTGTATCTCCAGAGGAACAGTTATAGTGGTGAGTTGTATCTCCAGACAGAGGAACAGTTATAGTGGTGAGTTGTATCTCCAGACTGAGGAACAGTTATTGTAGTGAGTTGTATCTCCAGAAAGAGGAACAGTTATAGTAGTGAATTGTATCTCCAGACAGAGGAACAGTTATAGTAGTGAGTTGTATCTCCAGACAGAGGAACAGTTATAGTGGTGAGTTGTATCTCCAGGGAACAGTTATAGTAGTGAGTTGTATCTCCAGAGGAACAGTTATAGTGGTGAGTTGTATCTCCAGAGGAACAGTTATAGTGGTGAGTTGTATCTCCAGACAGAGGACAGTTATAGTAGTGAGTTGTATCTCCAGACAGAGGAACAGTTATAGTAGTGAGTTGTATCTCCAGACAGAGGAACAGTTATAGTGGTGAATTGTAACTCCAGAGGAACAGTTATAGTAGTGAGTTGTATCTCCAGAGGAACAGTTATAGTAGTGAGTTGTATCTCCAGACAGAGGAACAGTTATAGCAGTGAATTGTATCTCCAGACAGAGGAACAGTTATAGTAGTGAGTTGTATCTCCAGAGGAACGTTATAGTGGTGAGTTGTATCTCCAGACAGAGGAACAGTTATAGTGTTGAGTTGTATCTCCAGACAGAGGAACAGTTATAGTAGTGAGTTGTATCTCCAGAGGAACAGTTATAGTAGTGAGTTGTATCTCCAGAGGAACAGTTATAGTGGTGGGTTGTATCTCCAGACAGAGGAACAGTTATAGTAGTGAGTTGTATCTCCAGAAGAACAGTTATAGTGGTGCGTTGTATCTCCAGAGGACCAGTTATAGTGGTGAATTGTATCTCCAGACAGAGGAACAGTTATAGTAGTGAGTTGTATCTCCAGACAGAGGAACAGTTATAGTAGTGAGTTGTATCTCCAGACAGAGGAACAGTTATAGTGGTGAGTTGTATCTCCAGAGGAACAGTTATAGTAGTGAGTTGTATCTCCAGAGGAACAGTTATAGTAGTGAGTTGTATCTCCAGACAGAGGAACAGTTATAGTAGTGAGTTGTATCTCCAGACAGAGGAACAGTTATAGTAGTGAGTTGTATCTCCAGAGGAACAGTTATAGTGGTGAGTTGTATCTCCAGACAGAGGAACAGTTATAGTGGTGAGTTGTATCTCCAGACAGAGGAACAGTTATAGTAGTGAGTTGTATCTCCAGAAAGAGGAACAGTTATAGTAGTGAATTGTATCTCCAGACAGAGGAACAGTTATAGTAGTGAGTTGTATCTCCAGACAGAGGAACAGTTATAGTGGTGAGTTGTATCTCCAGGGGAACAGTTATAGTAGTGAGTTGTATCTCCAGAGGAACAGTTATAGTGGTGAGTTGTATCTCCAGAGGAACAGTTATAGTGGTGAGTTGTATCTCCAGACAGAGGAACAGTTATAGTAGTGAGTTGTATCTCCAGAGGAACAGTTATAGTGGTGAGTTGTATCTCCAGAGGAACAGTTATAGTGGTGAATTGTATCTCCAGACAGAGGAACAGTTATAGTAGTGAGTTGTATCTCCAGACAGAGGAACAGTTATAGTGGTGAGTGTATCTCCAGACAGAGGAACAGTTATAGTAGTGAGTTGTATCTCCAGAGGAACAGTTATAGTAGTGAGTTGTATCTCCAGACAGAGGAACAGTTATAGTGGTGAGTTGTATCTCCAGAGGAACAGTTATAGTAGTGAGTTGTATCTCCAGAGGAACAGTTATAGTAGTGAGTTGTATCTCCAGACAGAGGAACAGTTATAGTGGTGAGTTGTATCTCCAGAGGAACAGTTATAGTAGTGAGTTGTATCTCCAGAGGAACAGTTATAGTAGTGAGTTGTATCTCCAGACAGAGGAACAGTTATAGTGAATTGTATCTCCAGACAGAGGAACAGTTATAGTAGTGAGTTGTATCTCCAGAGGAACAGTTATAGTGGTGAGTTGTATCTCCAGACAGAGGAACAGTTATAGTGGTGAGTTGTATCTCCAGACAGAGGAACAGTTATAGTAGTGAGTTGTATCTCCAGAGGAACAGTTATAGTGGTGAGTTGTATCTCCAGAGGAACAGTTATAGTGGTGAGTTGTATCTCCAGACAGAGGAACAGTTATAGTAGTGAGTTGTATCTCCAGAGGAACAGTTATAGTGGTGCGTTGTATCTCCAGACAGAGGAACAGTTATAGTAGTGAGTTGTATCTCCAGAGGAACAGTTATAGTGGTGAGTTGTATCTCCAGAGGACCAGTTATAGTGGTGAATTGTATCTCCAGACAGAGGAACAGTTATAGTAGTGAGTTGTATCTCCAGACAGAGGAACAGTTATAGTAGTGAGTTGTATCTCCAGACAGAGGAACAGTTATAGTGGTGAGTTGTATCTCCAGAGGAACAGTTATAGTAGTGAGTTGTATCTCCAGAGGAACAGTTATAGTAGTGAGTTGTATCTCCAGACAGAGGAACAGTTATAGCAGTGAATTGTATCTCCAGACAGAGGAACAGTTATAGTAGTGAGTTGTATCTCCAGAGGAACAGTTATAGTGGTGAGTTGTATCTCCAGACAGAGGAACAGTTATAGTGGTGAGTTGTATCTCCAGACTGAGGAACAGTTATTGTAGTGAGTTGTATCTCCAGAAAGAGGGACAGTTATAGTAATGAATTGTATCTCCAGACAGAGGAACAGTTATAGTAGTGAGTTGTATCTCCAGACAGAGGAACAGTTATAGTGGTGAGTTGTATCTCCAGGGAACAGTTATAGTAGTGAGTTGTATCTCCAGAGGAACAGTTATAGTGGTGAGTTGTATCACCAGAGGAACAGTTATAGTGGTGAGTTGTATCTCCAGACAGAGGGACAGTTATAGTAGTGAGTTGTATCTCCAGACAGAGGAACAGTTATAGTAGTGAGTTGTATCTCCAGACAGAGGAACAGTTATAGAGGTGAATTGTATCTCCAGAGGAACAGTTATAGTAGTGAGTTGTATCTCCAGAGGAACAGTTATAGTAGTGAGTTGTATCTCCAGACAGAGGAACAGTTATAGCAGTGAATTGTATCTCCAGACAGAGGAACAGTTATAGTAGTGAGTTGTATCTCCAGAGGAACGTTATAGTGGTGAGTTGTATCTCCAGACAGAGGAACAGTTATAGTGTTGAGTTGTATCTCCAGACAGAGGAACAGTTATAGTAGTGAGTTGTATCTCCAGAGGAACAGTTATAGTAGTGAGTTGTATCTCCAGAGGAACAGTTATAGTGGTGAATTGTATCTCCAGACAGAGGAACAGTTATAGTAGTGAGTTGTATCTCCAGAGGAACAGTTATAGTGGTGAGTTGTATCTCCAGAGGACCAGTTATAGTGGTGAATTGTATCTCCAGACAGAGGAACAGTTATAGTAGTGAGTTGTATCTCCAGACAGAGGAACAGTTATAGTGGTGAGTGTATCTCCAGACAGAGGAACAGTTATAGTAGTGAGTTGTATCTCCAGAGGAACAGTTATAGTAGTGAGTTGTATCTCCAGACAGAGGAACAGTTATAGTAGTGAGTTGTATCTCCAGACAGAGGAACAGTTATAGTGGTGAGTTGTATCTCCAGAGGAACAGTTATAGTAGTGAGTTGTATCTCCAGAGGAACAGTTATAGTAGTGAGTTGTATCTCCAGACAGAGGAACAGTTATAGTAGTGAGTTGTATCTCCAGACAGAGGAACAGTTATAGTAGTGAGTTGTATCTCCAGAGGAACAGTTATAGTGGTGAGTTGTATCTCCAGACAGAGGAACAGTTATAGTGGTGAGTTGTATCTCCAGACGAGGAACAGTTATAGTAGTGAGTTGTATCTCCAGACAGAGGAACAGTTATAGTAGTGAGTTGTATCTCCAGACAGAGGAACAGTTATAGTAGTGAGTTGTATCTCCAGACAGAGGAACAGTTATAGTGGTGAGTTGTATCTCCAGACAGAGGAACAGTTATAGTGGTGAGTTGTATCTCCAGACAGAGGAACAGTTATAGTAGTGAGTTGTATCTCCAGACAGAGGAACAGTTATAGTAGTGAGTTGTATCTCCAGACAGAGGAACAGTTATAGTAGTGAGTTGTATCTCCAGACAGAGGAACAGTTATAGTGGTGAGTTGTATCTCCAGAGGAACAGTTATAGTAGTGAGTTGTATCTCCAGAGGAACAGTTATAGTAGTGAGTTGTATCTCCAGACAGAGGAACAGTTATAGTAGTGAGTTGTATCTCCAGAGGAACAGTTATAGTAGTGAGTTGTATCTCCAGACAGAGGAACAGTTATAGTGGTGAGTTGTATCTCCAGACAGAGGAACAGTTATAGTAGTGAGTTGTATCTCCAGAGGAACAGTTATAGTGGTGAGTTGTATCTCCAGAGGAACAGTTATAGTGGTGAGTTGTATCTCCAGACAGAGGAACAGTTATAGTAGTGAGTTGTATCTCCAGAGGAACAGTTATAGTGGTGCGTTGTATCTCCAGACAGAGGAACAGTTATAGTAGTGAGTTGTATCTCCAGAGGAACAGTTATAGTGGTGAGTTGTATCTCCAGAGGACCAGTTATAGTGGTGAATTGTATCTCCAGACAGAGGAACAGTTATAGTAGTGAGTTGTATCTCCAGACAGAGGAACAGTTATAGTAGTGAGTTGTATCTCCAGACAGAGGAACAGTTATAGTGGTGAGTTGTATCTCCAGAGGAACAGTTATAGTAGTGAGTTGTATCTCCAGAGGAACAGTTATAGTAGTGAGTTGTATTTCCAGACAGAGGAACAGTTATAGCAGTGAATTGTATCTCCAGACAGAGGAACAGTTATAGTAGTGAGTTGTATCTCCAGAGGCACAGTTATAGTGGTGAGGTGTATCTCCAGACTGAGGAACAGTTATAGTAGTGAGTTGTATCTCCAGAAAGAGGAACAGTTATAGTAGTGAATTGTATCTCCAGACAGAGGAACAGTTATAGTAGTGAGTTGTATCTCCAGGCAGAGGAACAGTTATAGTGGTGAGTTGTATCTCCAGGGGAACAGTTATAGTAGTGAGTTGTATCTCCAGAGGAACAGTTATAGTGGTGAGTTGTATCACCAGAGGAACAGTTATAGTGGTGAGTTGTATCTCCAGACAGAGGGACAGTTATAGTAGTGAGTTGTATCTCCAGACAGAGGAACAGTTATAGTAGTGAGTTGTATCTCCAGACAGAGGAACAGTTATAGAGGTGAATTGTATCTCCAGAGGAACAGTTATAGTAGTGAGTTGTATCTCCAGAGGAACAGTTATAGTAGTGAGTTGTATCTCCAGACAGAGGAACAGTTATAGCAGTGAATTGTATCTCCAGACAGAGGAACAGTTATAGTAGTGAGTTGTATCTCCAGAGGAAGCGTTATAGTGGTGAGTTGTATCTCCAGACAGAGGAACAGTTATAGTGTTGAGTTGTATCTCCAGAGGAACAGTTATAGTAGTGAATTGTATCTCCAGAGGAACAGTTATAGTGGTGAGTTGTAATCTCCAGAGGAACAGTTATAGTGGTGAGTTGTATCTCCAGACAGAGGAACAGTTATAGTAGTGAGTTGTATCTCCAGAGGAACAGTTATAGTGGTGAGTTGTATCTCCAGAGGACAGTTATAGTGGTGAGTTGTATCTCCAGACAGAGGAACAGTTATAGTAGTGAGTTGTATCTCCAGACAGAGGAACAGTTATAGTGGTGAGTTGTATCTCCAGACAGAGGAACAGTTATAGTAGTGAGTTGTATCTCCAGAGGAACAGTTATAGTAGTGAGTTGTATCTCCAGACAGAGGAACAGTTATAGTGGTGAGTTGTATCTCCAGAGGAACAGTTATAGTAGTGAGTTGTATCTCCAGAGGAACAGTTATAGTAGTGAGTTGTATCTCCAGACAGAGGAACAGTTATAGTGGTGAGTTGTATCTCCAGAGGAACAGTTATAGTAGTGAGTTGTATCTCCAGAGGAACAGTTATAGTAGTGAGTTGTATCTCCAGACAGAGGAACAGTTATAGTAGTGAGTTGTATCTCCAGACAGAGGAACAGTTATAGTAGTGAGTTGTATCTCCAGAGGAACAGTTATAGTGGTGAGTTGTATCTCCAGACAGAGGAACAGTTATAGTGGTGAGGTGTATCTCCAGACAGAGGAACAGTTATAGTAGTGAGTTGTATCTCCAGAGGAACCGTTATAGTGGTGAGTTGTATCACCAGAGGAACAGTTATAGTGGTGAGTTGTATCTCCAGACAGAGGAACAGTTATAGTAGTGAGTTGTATCTCCAGAGGAACAGTTATAGTGGTGAGTTGTATCTCCAGACAGAGGAACAGTTATAGTAGTGAGTTGTATCTCCAGAGGAACAGTTATAGTGGTGAGTTGTATCTCCAGAGGACCAGTTATAGTGGTGAGTTGTATCTCCAGACAGAGGAACAGTTATAGTAGTGAGTTGTATCTCCAGACAGAGGAACAGTTATAGTAGTGAGTTGTATCTCCAGACAGAGGAACAGTTATAGTGGTGAGTTGTATCTCCAGAGGAACAGTTATAGTAGTGAGTTGTATCTCCAGAGGAACAGTTATAGTAGTGAGTTGTATCTCCAGACAGAGGAACAGTTATAGCAGTGAATTGTATCTCCAGACAGAGGAACAGTTATAGTAGTGAGTTGTATCTCCAGAGGAACAGTTATAGTGGTGAGTTGTATCTCCAGACAGAGGAACAGTTATAGTAGTGAGTTGTATCTCCAGACAGAGGAACAGTTATAGTAGTGAGTTGTATCTCCAGACAGAGGAACAGTTATAGTAGTGAGTTGTATCTCCAGACAGAGGAACAGTTATAGTGGTGAGTTGTATCTCCAGGGGAACAGTTATAGTAGTGAGTTGTATCTCCAGAGGAACAGTTATAGTGGTGAGTTGTATCTCCAGAGGAACAGTTATAGTGGTGAGTTGTATCTCCAGACAGAGGAACAGTTATAGTGGTGAGTTGTATCTCCAGACAGAGGGACAGTTATAGTAGTGAGTTGTATCTCCAGACAGAGGAACAGTTATAGTAGTGAGTTGTATCTCCAGACAGAGGAACAGTTATAGAGGTGAGTTGTATCTCCAGAGGAATAGTTATAGTAGTGAGTTGTATCTCCAGAGGAACAGTTATAGTAGTGAGTTGTATCTCCAGACAGAGGAACAGTTATAGCAGTGAATTGTATCTCCAGACAGAGGAACAGTTATAGTAGTGAGTTGTATCTCCAGAGGAAGCGTTATAGTGGTGAGTTGTATCTCCAGACAGAGGAACAGTTATAGTAGTGAGTTGTATCTCCAGAGGAACAGTTATAGTAGTGAGTTGTATCTCCAGAGGAACAGTTATAGTGGTGGGTTGTATCTCCAGACAGAGGAACAGTTATAGTAGTGAGTTGTATCTCCAGAGGAACAGTTATAGTAGTGAGTTGTATCTCCAGAGGAACAGTTATAGTGGTGAGGTGTATCTCCAGACTGAGGAACAGTTATTGTAGTGAGTTGTGTCTCCAGAAAGAGGAACAGTTATAGTAGTGAATTGTATCTCCAGACAGAGGAACAGTTATAGTAGTGAGTTGTATCTCCAGGCAGAGGAACAGTTATAGTGGTGAGTTGTATCTCTAGACAGAGGAACAGTTATAGTAGTGAGTTGTATCTCCAGAGGAACAGTTACAGTGGTGAGTGTTATCTCCAGACAGAGGAACAGTTATAGTGGTGAGTTGTATCACCAGACAGAGGAACAGTTATAGTAGTGAGTTGTATCTCCAGAGGAACAGTTATAGTGGTGAGTTGTATCTCCAGAGGAACAGTTATAGTGGTGAGTTGTATCTCCAGACAGAGGAACAGTTATAGTAGTGAGTTGTATCTCCAGAGGAACAGTTATAGTGGTGAGTTGTATCTCCAGACAGAGGAACAGTTATAGTAGTGAGTTGTATCTCCAGAGGAACAGTTATAGTGGTGAGTTGTATCTCCAGAGGAACAGTTATAGTGGTGAGTTGTATCTCCAGACAGAGGAACAGTTATAGTAGTGAGTTGTATCTCCAGACAGAGGAACAGTTATAGTAGTGAGTTGTATCTCCAGACAGAGGAACAGTTATAGTGGTGAGTTGTATCTCCAGAGGAACAGTTATAGTAGTGAGTTGTATCTCCAGAGGAACAGTTATAGTAGTGAGTTGTATCTCCAGACAGAGGAACAGTTATAGTAGTGAGTTGTATCTCCAGACAGAGGAACAGTTATAGTAGTGAGTTGTATCTCCAGAGGAACAGTTATAGTGGTGAGTTGTATCTCCAGACAGAGGAACAGTTATAGTAGTGAGTTGTATCTCCAGACAGAGGAACAGTTATAGTAGTGAGTTGTATCTCCAGACAGAGGAACAGTTATAGTAGTGAGTTGTATCTCCAGACAGAGGAACAGTTATAGTGGTGAGTTGTATCTCCAGAGGAACAGTTATAGTAGTGAGTTGTATCTCCAGAGGAACAGTTATAGTGGTGAGTTGTATCTCCAGAGGAACAGTTATAGTGGTGAGTTGTATCTCCAGACAGAGGAACAGTTATAGTAGTGAGTTGTATCTCCAGACAGAGGAACAGTTATAGTAGTGAGTTGTATCTCCAGACAGAGGAACAGTTATAGTGGTGAGTTGTATCTCCAGAGGAACAGTTATAGTAGTGAGTTGTATCTCCAGAGGAACAGTTATAGTAGTGAGTTGTATCTCCAGACAGAGGAACAGTTATAGTAGTGAGTTGTATCTCCAGACAGAGGAACAGTTATAGTAGTGAGTTGTATCTCCAGACAGAGGAACAGTTATAGTAGTGAGTTGTATCTCCAGACAGAGGAACAGTTATAGTGGTGAGTTGTATCTCCAGACAGAGGAACAGTTATAGTAGTGAGTTGTATCTCCAGAGGAACAGTTATAGTAGTGAGTTGTATCTCCAGACAGAGGAACAGTTATAGTGGTGAGTTGTATCTCCAGAGGAACAGTTATAGTAGTGAGTTGTATCTCCAGAGGAACAGTTATAGTGGTGAGTTGTATCTCCAGACAGAGGAACAGTTATAGTGGTGAGTTGTATCTCCAGAGGAACAGTTATAGTAGTGAGTTGTATCTCCAGAGGAACAGTTATAGTGGTGAGTTGTATCTCCAGACAGAGGAACAGTTATAGTAGTGAGTTGTATCTCCAGAGGAACAGTTATAGTGGTGAGTTGTATCTCCAGAGGAACAGTTATAGTGGTGAGTTGTATCTCCAGACAGAGGAACAGTTATAGTAGTGAGTTGTATCTCCAGACAGAGGAACAGTTATAGTAGTGAGTTGTATCTCCAGACAGAGGAACAGTTATAGTGGTGAGTTGTATCTCCAGAGGAACAGTTATAGTAGTGAGTTGTATCTCCAGAGGAACAGTTATAGTAGTGAGTTGTATCTCCAGACAGAGGAACAGTTATAGCAGTGAATTGTATCTCCAGACAGAGGAACAGTTATAGTAGTGAGTTGTATCTCCAGAGGAACAGTTATAGTGGTGAGTTGTATCTCCAGACAGAGGAACAGTTATAGTGGTGAGTTGTATCTCCAGACAGAGGAACAGTTATAGTAGTGAGTTGTATCTCCAGACAGAGGAACAGTTATAGTAGTGAGTTGTATCTCCAGACAGAGGAACAGTTATAGTAGTGAGTTGTATCTCCAGACAGAGGAACAGTTATAGTGGTGAGTTGTATCTCCAGGGGAACAGTTATAGTAGTGAGTTGTATCTCCAGAGGAACAGTTATAGTGGTGAGTTGTATCTCCAGAGGAACAGTTATAGTGGTGAGTTGTATCTCCAGACAGAGGAACAGTTATAGTAGTGAGTTGTATCTCCAGACAGAGGAACAGTTATAGTAGTGAGTTGTATCTCCAGACAGAGGAACAGTTATAGTGGTGAATTGTATCTCCAGAGGAACAGTTATAGTAGTGAGTTGTATCTCCAGAGGAACAGTTATAGTAGTGAGTTGTATCTCCAGACAGAGGAACAGTTATAGTAGTGAGTTGTATCTCCAGACAGAGGAACAGTTATAGTAGTGAGTTGTATCTCCAGAGGAACGTTATAGTGGTGAGTTGTATCTCCAGACAGAGGAACAGTTATAGTGTGAGTTGTATCTCCAGACAGAGGAACAGTTATAGTAGTGAGTTGTATCTCCAGAGGAACAGTTATAGTAGTGAGTTGTATCTCCAGAGGAACAGTTATAGTGGTGAGTTGTATCTCCAGACAGAGGAACAGTTATAGTAGTGAGTTGTATCTCCAGAGGAACAGTTATAGTAGTGAGTTGTATCTCCAGAGGAACAGTTATAGTGGTGAGTTGTATCTCCAGACAGAGGAACAGTTATAGTAGTGAGTTGTATCTCCAGACAGAGGAACAGTTATAGTAGTGAATTGTATCTCCAGACAGAGGAACAGTTATAGTAGTGAGTTGTATCTCCAGACAGAGGAACAGTTATAGTAGTGAGTTGTATCTCCAGAGGAACAGTTATAGTAGTGAGTTGTATCTCCAGAGGAACAGTTATAGTAGTGAGTTGTATCTCCAGACAGAGGAACAGTTATAGTAGTGAGTTGTATCTCCAGAGGAACAGTTATAGTAGTGAGTTGTATCTCCAGACAGAGGAACAGTTATAGTGGTGAGTTGTATCTCCAGACAGAGGAACAGTTATAGTAGTGAGTTGTATCTCCAGAGGAACAGTTATAGTGGTGAGTTGTATCTCCAGAGGAACAGTTATAGTGGTGAGTTGTATCTCCAGACAGAGGAACAGTTATAGTAGTGAGTTGTATCTCCAGAGGAACAGTTATAGTGGTGAGTTGTATCTCCAGACAGAGGAACAGTTATAGTAGTGAGTTGTATCTCCAGAGGAACAGTTATAGTGGTGAGTTGTATCTCCAGAGGAACAGTTATAGTGGTGAGTTGTATCTCCAGACAGAGGAACAGTTATAGTAGTGAGTTGTATCTCCAGACAGAGGAACAGTTATAGTAGTGAGTTGTATCTCCAGACAGAGGAACAGTTATAGTGGTGAGTTGTATCTCCAGAGGAACAGTTATAGTAGTGAGTTGTATCTCCAGAGGAACAGTTATAGTGGTGAGTTGTATCTCCAGACAGAGGAACAGTTATAGTAGTGAGTTGTATCTCCAGACAGAGGAACAGTTATAGTAGTGAGTTGTATCTCCAGACAGAGGAACAGTTATAGTAGTGAGTTGTATCTCCAGACAGAGGAACAGTTATAGTGGTGAGTTGTATCTCCAGAGGAACAGTTATAGTAGTGAGTTGTATCTCCAGAGGAACAGTTATAGTGGTGAGTTGTATCTCCAGAGGAACAGTTATAGTGGTGAGTTGTATCTCCAGACAGAGGAACAGTTATAGTAGTGAGTTGTATCTCCAGACAGAGGAACAGTTATAGTAGTGAGTTGTATCTCCAGACAGAGGAACAGTTATAGTGGTGAATTGTATCTCCAGAGGAACAGTTATAGTAGTGAGTTGTATCTCCAGAGGAACAGTTATAGTAGTGAGTTGTATCTCCAGACAGAGGAACAGTTATAGCAGTGAATTGTATCTCCAGACAGAGGAACAGTTATAGTGGTGAATTGTATCTCCAGACAGAGGAACAGTTATAGTAGTGAGTTGTATCTCCAGACAGAGGAACAGTTATAGTGGTGAGTTGTATCTCCAGACAGAGGAACAGTTATAGTAGTGAGTTGTATCTCCAGAGGAACAGTTATAGTAGTGAGTTGTATCTCCAGACAGAGGAACAGTTATAGTGGTGAGTTGTATCTCCAGAGGAACAGTTATAGTAGTGAGTTGTATCTCCAGAGGAACAGTTATAGTGGTGAGTTGTATCTCCAGACAGAGGAACAGTTATAGTGGTGAGTTGTATCTCCAGAGGAACAGTTATAGTAGTGAGTTGTATCTCCAGAGGAACAGTTATAGTGGTGAGTTGTATCTCCAGACAGAGGAACAGTTATAGTAGTGAGTTGTATCTCCAGAGGAACAGTTATAGTGGTGAGTTGTATCTCCAGAGGAACAGTTATAGTGGTGAGTTGTATCTCCAGACAGAGGAACAGTTATAGTAGTGAGTTGTATCTCCAGACAGAGGAACAGTTATAGTAGTGAGTTGTATCTCCAGACAGAGGAACAGTTATAGTGGTGAGTTGTATCTCCAGAGGAACAGTTATAGTAGTGAGTTGTATCTCCAGAGGAACAGTTATAGTAGTGAGTTGTATCTCCAGACAGAGGAACAGTTATAGTAGTGAGTTGTATCTCCAGACAGAGGAACAGTTATAGTAGTGAGTTGTATCTCCAGAGGAACAGTTATAGTGGTGAGTTGTATCTCCAGACAGAGGAACAGTTATAGTGGTGAGTTGTATCTCCAGACAGAGGAACAGTTATAGTAGTGAGTTGTATCTCCAGACAGAGGAACAGTTATAGTAGTGAGTTGTATCTCCAGACAGAGGAACAGTTATAGTAGTGAGTTGTATCTCCAGACAGAGGAACAGTTATAGTGGTGAGTTGTATCTCCAGGGAACAGTTATAGTAGTGAGTTGTATCTCCAGAGGAACAGTTATAGTGGTGAGTTGTATCTCCAGAGGAACAGTTATAGTGGTGAGTTGTATCTCCAGACAGAGGAACAGTTATAGTAGTGAGTTGTATCTCCAGACAGAGGAACAGTTATAGTAGTGAGTTGTATCTCCAGACAGAGGAACAGTTATAGTGGTGAGTTGTATCTCCAGAGGAACAGTTATAGTAGTGAGTTGTATCTCCAGAGGAACAGTTATAGTAGTGAGTTGTATCTCCAGACAGAGGAACAGTTATAGTAGTGAGTTGTATCTCCAGACAGAGGAACAGTTATAGTAGTGAGTTGTATCTCCAGAGGAACAGTTATAGTGGTGAGTTGTATCTCCAGACAGAGGAACAGTTATAGTGTGAGTTGTATCTCCAGAGGAACAGTTATAGTAGTGAGTTGTATCTCCAGACAGAGGAACAGTTATAGTGGTGAGTTGTATCTCCAGAGGAACAGTTATAGTAGTGAGTTGTATCTCCAGAGGAACAGTTATAGTGGTGAGTTGTATCTCCAGACAGAGGAACAGTTATAGTGGTGAGTTGTATCTCCAGACAGAGGAACAGTTATAGTGGTGAGTTGTATCTCCAGAGGAACAGTTATAGTGGTGAGTTGTATCTCCAGAGGAACAGTTATAGTAGTGAGTTGTATCTCCAGCGGAACAGTTATAGTGGTGAGTTGTATCTCCAGACAGAGGAACAGTTATAGTGGTGAGTTGTATCTCCAGACAGAGGAACAGTTATAGTAGTGAGTTGTATCTCCAGAGGAACAGTTATAGTGGTGAGTTGTATCTCCAGAGGAACAGTTATAGTGGTGAGTTGTATCTCCAGACAGAGGAACAGTTATAGTGTGAGTTGTATCTCCAGAGGAACAGTTATAGTAGTGAGTTGTATCTCCAGAGGAACAGTTATAGTGGTGAATTGTATCTCCAGACAGAGGAACAGTTATAGTAGTGAGTTGTATCTCCAGACAGAGGAACAGTTATAGTAGTGAGTTGTATCTCCAGACAGAGGAACAGTTATAGTGGTGAGTTGTATCTCCAGACTGAGGAACAGTTATTGTAGTGAGTTGTATCTCCAGAAAGAGGGACAGTTATAGTAATGAATTGTATCTCCAGACAGAGGAACAGTTATAGTAGTGAGTTGTATCTCCAGAGGAACAGTTATAGTAGTGAGTTGTATCTCCAGAGGAACAGTTATAGTAGTGAGTTGTATCTCCAGACAGAGGAACAGTTATAGTAGTGAGTTGTATCTCCAGACAGAGGAACAGTTATAGTAGTGAGTTGTATCTCCAGAGGAACAGTTATAGTGGTGAGTTGTATCTCCAGACAGAGGAACAGTTATAGTGGTGAGTTGTATCTCCAGACAGAGGAACAGTTATAGTAGTGAGTTGTATCTCCAGAAGAGGAACAGTTATAGTAGTGAGTTGTATCTCCAGACAGAGGAACAGTTATAGTAGTGAGTTGTATCTCCAGACAGAGGAACAGTTATAGTGGTGAGTTGTATCTCCAGAGGAACAGTTATAGTAGTGAGTTGTATCTCCAGAGGAACAGTTATAGTGGTGAGTTGTATCTCCAGACAGAGGAACAGTTATAGTGGTGAGTTGTATCTCCAGACAGAGGAACAGTTATAGTAGTGAGTTGTATCTCCAGACAGAGGAACAGTTATAGTAGTGAGTTGTATCTCCAGACAGAGGAACAGTTATAGTAGTGAGTTGTATCTCCAGACAGAGGAACAGTTATAGTGGTGAGTTGTATCTCCAGAGGAACAGTTATAGTAGTGAGTTGTATCTCCAGACAGAGGAACAGTTATAGTGGTGAGTTGTATCTCCAGAGGAACAGTTATAGTAGTGAGTTGTATCTCCAGAGGAACAGTTATAGTGGTGAGTTGTATCTCCAGACAGAGGAACAGTTATAGTGGTGAGTTGTATCTCCAGACAGAGGAACAGTTATAGTGGTGAGTTGTATCTCCAGAGGAACAGTTATAGTGGTGAGTTGTATCTCCAGAGGAACAGTTATAGTAGTGAGTTGTATCTCCAGCGGAACAGTTATAGTGGTGAGTTGTATCTCCAGACAGAGGAACAGTTATAGTGGTGAGTTGTATCTCCAGACAGAGGAACAGTTATAGTAGTGAGTTGTATCTCCAGAGGAACAGTTATAGTGGTGAGTTGTATCTCCAGAGGAACAGTTATAGTGGTGAGTTGTATCTCCAGACAGAGGAACAGTTATAGTGTTGAGTTGTATCTCCAGAGGAACAGTTATAGTAGTGAGTTGTATCTCCAGACAGAGGAACAGTTATAGTGGTGAGTTGTATCTCCAGAGGAACAGTTATAGTAGTGAGTTGTATCTCCAGCGGAACAGTTATAGTGGTGAGTTGTATCTCCAGACAGAGGAACAGTTATAGTGGTGAGTTGTATCTCCAGACAGAGAAACAGTTATAGTGGTGAGTTGTATCTCCAGAGGAACAGTTATAGTGGTGAGTTGTATCTCCAGACAGAGGAACAGTTATAGTGGTGAGTTGTATATCCAGACAGAGGAACAGTTATAGTAGTGAGTTGTATCTCCAGACAGAGGAACAGTTATAGTAGTGAGTTGTATCTCCAGACAGAGGAACAGTTATAGTAGTGAGTTGTATCTCCAGACAGAGGAACAGTTATAGTAGTGAATTGTATCTCCAGACAGAGGAACAGTTATAGTAGTGAGTTGTATCTCCAGACAGAGGAACAGTTATAGTGGTGAGTTGTATCTCCAGACAGAGGACCAGTTATAGTGGTGAGTTGTATCTCCAGACAGAGAAACAGTTATAGTGGTGAGTTGTATCTCCAGAGGAACAGTTATAGTGGTGAGTTGTATCTCCAGACAGAGGAACAGTTATAGTGGTGAGTTGTATCTCCAGACAGAGGAACAGTTATAGTGGTGAGTTGTATCTCCAGACAGAGGAACAGTTATAGTAGTGAGTTGTATCTCCAGACAGAGGAACAGTTATAGTAGTGAATTGTATCTCCAGACAGAGGAACAGTTATAGTAGTGAATTGTATGTCCAGACAGAGGAACAGTTATAGTAGTGAGTTGTATCTCCAGAGGAACAGTTATAGTAGTGAGTTGTATCTCCAGACAGAGGAACAGTTATAGTAGTGAGTTGTATCTCCAGAGGAACAGTTATAGTGGTGAGTTGTATCTCCAGACAGAGGAACAGTTATAGTGGTGAGTTGTATCTCCAGACGGAGGAACAGTTATAGTAGTGAGTTGTATCTCCAGACAGAGGAACAGTTATAGTAGTGAATTGTATCTCCAGACAGAGGAACAGTTATAGTAGTGAATTGTATCTCCAGACAGAGGAACAGTTATAGTAGTGAGTTGTATCTCCAGAGGAACAGTTATAGTAGTGAATTGTATCTCCAGACAGAGGAACAGTTATAGTGGTGAGTTGTATCTCCAGAGGAACAGTTATAGTAGTGAGTTGTACTTCCAGCGGAACCGTTATAGTGGTGAGTTGTATCTCCAGACAGAGGAACAGTTATAGTGGTGAGTTGTATCTCCAGACAGAGGAACAGTTATAGTGGTGAGTTGTATCTCCAGAGGAACAGTTATAGTGGTGCGTTGTATCTCCAGAGGACCAGTTATAGTAGTGAGTTGTATTTCCAGCGGAACATTATAGTGGTGAGTTGTATCTCCAGACAGAGGAACAGTTATAGTGGTGAGTTGTATCTCCAGACAGAGGAACAGTTATAGTAGTGAGTTGTATCTCCAGAGGAACAGTTATAGTGGTGAGTTGTATCTCCAGAGGACCAGTTATAGTGGTGAGTTGTATCTCCAGACAGAGGAACAGTTATAGTGTGAGTTGTATCTCCAGAGGAACAGTTATAGTAGTGAGTTGTATCTCCAGAGGAACAGTTATAGTGGTGAGTTGTATCTCCAGACAGAGGAACAGTTATAGTAGTGAGTTGTATCTCCAGACAGAGGAACAGTTATAGTAGTGAGTTGTATCTCCAGACAGAGGAACAGTTATAGTGGTGAGTTGTATCTCCAGAGGAACAGTTATAGTAGTGAGTTGTATCTCCAGAGGAACAGTTATAGTAGTGAGTTGTATCTCCAGACAGAGGAACAGTTATAGTAGTGAGTTGTATCTCCAGACAGAGGAACAGTTATAGTAGTGAGTTGTATCTCCAGAGGAACAGTTATAGTGGTGAGTTGTATCTCCAGACAGAGGAACAGTTATAGTGGTGAGTTGTATCTCCAGACAGAGGAACAGTTATAGTAGTGAGTTGTATCTCCAGAAAGAGGAACAGTTATAGTAGTGAATTGTATCTCCAGACAGAGGAACAGTTATAGTAGTGAGTTGTATCTCCAGACAGAGGAACAGTTATAGTGGTGAGTTGTATCTCCAGGGGAACAGTTATAGTAGTGAGTTGTATCTCCAGAGGAACAGTTATAGTGGTGAGTTGTATCTCCAGACAGAGGAACAGTTATAGTGGTGAGTTGTATCTCCAGACAGAGGAACAGTTATAGTAGTGAGTTGTATCTCCAGACAGAGGAACAGTTATAGTAGTGAATTGTATCTCCAGACAGAGGAACAGTTATAGTAGTGAGTTGTATCTCCAGACAGAGGAACAGTTATAGTAGTGAGTTGTATCTCCAGAGGAACAGTTATAGTAGTGAATTGTATCTCCAGACAGAGGAACAGTTATAGTGGTGAGTTGTAATCTCCAGAGGAACAGTTATAGTAGTGAGTTGTACTTCCAGCGGAACCGTTATAGTGGTGAGTTGTATCTCCAGACAGAGGAACAGTTATAGTGGTGAGTTGTATCTCCAGACAGAGGAACAGTTATAGTGGTGAGTTGTATCTCCAGAGGAACAGTTATAGTGGTGAGTTGTATCTCCAGAGGACCAGTTATAGTAGTGAGTTGTATTTCCAGCGGAACCGTTATAGTGGTGAGTTGTATCTCCAGACAGAGGAACAGTTATAGTGGTGAGTTGTATCTCCAGACAGAGGAACAGTTATAGTAGTGAGTTGTATCTCCAGAGGAACAGTTATAGTGGTGCGTTGTATCTCCAGAGGACCAGTTATAGTGGTGAGTTGTATCTCCAGACAGAGGAACAGTTATAGTGTTGAGTTGTATCTCCAGAGGAACAGTTATAGTAGTGAATTGTATCTCCAGACAGAGGAACAGTTATAGTGGTGAGTTGTATCTCCAGAGGAACAGTTATAGTAGTGAGTTGTATTCCAGCGGAACCGTTATAGTGGTGAGTTGTATCTCCAGACAGAGGACCAGTTATAGTGGTGAGTTGTATCTCCAGACAGAGAAACAGTTATAGTGGTGAGTTGTATCTCCAGAGGAACAGTTATAGTGGTGAGTTGTATCTCCAGACAGAGGAATAGTTATAGTGGTGAGTTGTATCTCCAGACAGAGGAACAGTTATAGTAGTGAGTTGTATCTCCAGACAGAGGAACAGTTATAGTAGTGAATTGTATCTCCAGACAGAGGAACAGTTATTGTAGTGAGTTGTATCTCCAGAAAGAGGAACAGTTATAGTAATGAATTGTATCTCCAGACAGAGGAACAGTTATAGTAGTGAGTTGTATCTCCAGACAGAGGAACAGTTATAGTGGTGAGTTGTATCTCCAGACAGAGGACCAGTTATAGTGGTGAGTTGTATCTCCAGACAGAGAACAGTTATAGTAGTGAGTTGTATCTCCAGAGGAACAGTTATAGTGGTGAGTTGTATCTCCAGACAGAGGAACAGTTATAGTGGTGAGTTGTATCTCCAGACAGAGGAATAGTTATAGTGGTGAGTTGTATCTCCAGACGGAGGAACAGTTATAGTAGTGAGTTGTATCTCCAGACAGAGGAACAGTTATAGTAGTGAATTGTATCTCCAGACAGAGGAACAGTTATAGTAGTGAATTGTATGTCCAGACAGAGGAACAGTTATAGTAGTGAGTTGTATCTCCAGAGGAACAGTTATAGTAGTGAATTGTATCTCCAGACAGAGGAACAGTTATAGTGGTGAGTTGTATCTCCAGAGGAACAGTTATAGTAGTGAGTTGTACTTCCAGCGGAACCGTTATAGTGGTGAGTTGTATCTCCAGACAGAGGAACAGTTATAGTGGTGAGTTGTATCTCCAGACAGAGGAACAGTTATAGTGGTGAGTTGTATCTCCAGAGGAACAGTTATAGTGGTGCGTTGTATCTCCAGAGGAACAGTTATAGTAGTGAGTTGTATTTCCAGCGGAACATTATAGTGGTGAGTTGTATCTCCAGACAGAGGAACAGTTATAGTGGTGAGTTGTATCTCCAGACAGAGGAACAGTTATAGTAGTGAGTTGTATCTCCAGAGGAACAGTTATAGTGGTGCGTTGTATCTCCAGAGGACCAGTTATAGTGGTGAGTTGTATCTCCAGACAGAGGAACAGTTATAGTGTTGAGTTGTACCTCCAGAGGAACAGTTATAGTAGTGAGTTGTATCTCCAGAGGAACAGTTATAGTGGTGAGTTGTATCTCCAGACAGAGGAACAGTTATAGTGGTGAGTTGTATCTCCAGACAGAGGAACAGTTATAGTAGTGAGTTGTATCTCCAGAGGAACAGTTATAGTAGTGAGTTGTATCTCCAGACAGAGGAACAGTTATAGTGGTGAGTTGTATCTCCAGAGGAACAGTTATAGTAGTGAGTTGTATCTCCAGAGGAACAGTTATAGTGGTGAGTTGTATCTCCAGACAGAGGAACAGTTATAGTGGTGAGTTGTATCTCCAGACAGAGGAACAGTTATAGTGGTGAGTTGTATCTCCAGAGGAACAGTTATAGTGGTGAGTTGTATCTCCAGACAGAGGAACAGTTATAGTGGTGAGTTGTATCTCCAGACAGAGGAACAGTTATAGTGGTGAGTTGTATCTCCAGAGGGAACAGTTATAGTAGTGAGTTGTATCTCCAGAGGAACAGTTATAGTAGTGAGTTGTATCTCCAGACAGAGGAACAGTTATAGTAGTGAGTTGTATCTCCAGAGGAACAGTTATAGTGGTGAGTTGTATCTCCAGACAGAGGAACAGTTATAGTGGTGAGTTGTATCTCCAGACAGAGGAACAGTTATAGTAGTGAGTTGTATCTCCAGACAGAGGAACAGTTATAGTAGTGAATTGTATCTCCAGACAGAGGAACAGTTATAGTAGTGAATTGTATCTCCAGACAGAGGAACAGTTATAGTAGTGAGTTGTATCTCCAGAGGAACAGTTATAGTAGTGAATTGTATCTCCAGACAGAGGAACAGTTATAGTGGTGAGTTGTATCTCCAGAGGAACAGTTATAGTAGTGAGTTGTACTCCAGCGGAACCGTTATAGTGGTGAGTTGTATCTCCAGACAGAGGAACAGTTATAGTGGTGAGTTGTATCTCCAGACAGAGGAACAGTTATAGTGGTGAGTTGTATCTCCAGAGGAACAGTTATAGTGGTGAGTTGTATCTCCAGAGGAACAGTTATAGTAGTGAGTTGTATTCCAGCGGAACCGTTATAGTGGTGAGTTGTATCTCCAGACAGAGGAACAGTTATAGTGGTGAGTTGTATCTCCAGACAGAGGAACAGTTATAGTGGTGAGTTGTATCTCCAGAGGAACAGTTATAGTGGTGAGTTGTATCTCCAGAGGACCAGTTATAGTGGTGAGTTGTATCTCCAGAGGAACAGGTTATAGTGGTGAGTTGTATCTCCAGACAGAGGAACAGTTATAGTGGTGAGTTGTATCTCCAGACAGAGGAACAGTTATAGTAGTGAGTTGTATCTCCAGAGGAACAGTTATAGTGGTGAGTTGTATCTCCAGAGGAACAGTTATAGTGGTGAGTTGTATCTCCAGACAGAGGAACAGTTATAGTGTGAGTTGTATCTCCAGAGGAACAGTTATAGTAGTGAGTTGTATCTCCAGACAGAGGAACAGTTATAGTGGTGAGTTGTATCTCCAGAGGAACAGTTATAGTAGTGAGTTGTATCTCCAGAGGAACAGTTATAGTGGTGAGTTGTATCTCCAGACAGAGGAACAGTTATAGTGGTGAGTTGTATCTCCAGACAGGAACAGTTATAGTGGTGAGTTGTATCTCCAGAGGAACAGTTATAGTGGTGAGTTGTATCTCCAGACAGAGGAACAGTTATAGTGGTGAGTTGTATCTCCAGACAGAGGAACAGTTATAGTAGTGAGTTGTATCTCCAGACAGAGGAACAGTTATAGTAGTGAGTTGTATCTCCAGACAGAGGAACAGTTATAGTAGTGAGTTGTATCTCCAGACAGAGGAACAGTTATAGTGGTGAGTTGTATCTCCAGACAGAGGAACAGTTATAGTAGTGAGTTGTATCTCCAGACAGAGGAACAGTTATAGTGGTGAGTTGTATCTCCAGAGGAACAGTTATAGTAGTGAGTTGTATCTCCAGAGGAACAGTTATAGTAGTGAGTTGTATCTCCAGACAGAGGAACAGTTATAGTAGTGAGTTGTATCTCCAGAGGAACAGTTATAGTAGTGAGTTGTATCTCCAGACAGAGGAACAGTTATAGTGGTGAGTTGTATCTCCAGAGGAACAGTTATAGTAGTGAGTTGTATCTCCAGCGGAACCGTTATAGTGGTGAGTTGTATCTCCAGACAGAGGAACAGTTATAGTGGTGAGTTGTATCTCCAGACAGAGGAACAGTTATAGTGGTGAGTTGTATCTCCAGAGGAACAGTTATAGTGGTGAGTTGTATCTCCAGAGGAACAGTTATAGTAGTGAGTTGTATCTCCAGCGGAACAGTTATAGTGGTGAGTTGTATCTCCAGACAGAGGAACAGTTATAGTGGTGAGTTGTATCTCCAGACAGAGGAACAGTTATAGTAGTGAGTTGTATCTCCAGAGGAACAGTTATAGTGGTGAGTTGTATCTCCAGAGGACCAGTTATAGTGGTGAGTTGTATCTCCAGACAGAGGAACAGTTATAGTGTGAGTTGTATCTCCAGAGGAACAGTTATAGTAGTGAGTTGTATCTCCAGACAGAGGAACAGTTATAGTGGTGAGTTGTATCTCCAGAGGAACAGTTATAGTAGTGAGTTGTATCTCCAGAGGAACAGTTATAGTGGTGAGTTGTATCTCCAGACAGAGGAACAGTTATAGTGGTGAGTTGTATCTCCAGACAGAGAAACAGTTATAGTGGTGAGTTGTATCTCCAGAGGAACAGTTATAGTGGTGAGTTGTATCTCCAGACAGAGGAACAGTTATAGTGGTGAGTTGTATCTCCAGACAGAGGAACAGTTATAGTAGTGAGTTGTATCTCCAGACAGAGGAACAGTTATAGTAGTGAGTTGTATCTCCAGACAGAGGAACAGTTATAGTAGTGAGTTGTATCTCCAGACAGAGGAACAGTTATAGTAGTGAGTTGTATCTCCAGACAGAGGAACAGTTATAGTAGTGAGTTGTATCTCCAGACAGAGGAACAGTTATAGTGGTGAGTTGTATCTCCAGAGGAACAGTTATAGTAGTGAGTTGTATCTCCAGACAGGAGGAACAGTTATAGTAGTGAATTGTATCTCCAGACAGAGGAACAGTTATAGTAGTGAATTGTATGTCCAGACAGAGGAACAGTTATAGTAGTGAGTTGTATCTCCAGAGGAACAGTTATAGTAGTGAATGTATCTCAGACAGAGGTACAGATATAAGTGGTGAGTTGTAATCTCCAGAGGAAACAGTTATAGTAGTGAGTTGTACTTCCAGCGGAACCAGTTATAGTGGTGAGTTGTATCTCCAGACAGAGGAACAGTTATAGTGGTGAGTTGTATCTCCAGACAGAGGAACAGTTATAGTGGTGAGTTGTATCTCCAGGGAACAGTTATAGTGGTGCGTTGTATCTCCAGGAGGATCAAGTTTATAGTTAGTGAGTTGTATTTCCAGCGGAACCATTATAGTGGTGAGTTGTATCTCCAGACAGAGGAACAGTTATAGTGGTGAGTTGTATCTCCAGACAGAGGAACAGTTACAGTAGTGAGTTGTATCTCCAGACAGAGGAACAGTTATAGTAGTGAGTTGTATCTCCAGAGGAACAGTTATAGTGGTGAGTTGTATCTCCAGACAGAGGAACAGTTATAGTGTGAGTTGTACTCCAGAGGAACAGTTATAGTAGTGAGTTGTATCTCCAGAGGAACAGTTATAGTGGTGAATTGTATCTCCAGACAGAGGAACAGTTATAGTAGTGAGTTGTATCTCCAGACAGGAGGAACAGTTATAGTAGTGAGTTGTATCTCCAGACAGAGGAACAGTTATAGTGGTGAGTTGTATCTCCAGAGGAACAGTTATAGTAGTGAGTTGTATCTCCAGAGGAACAGTTATAGTAGTGGAGTTGTATCTCCAGACAGAGGAACAGTTAATAGCAGTGAATTGTATCTCCAGACAGAGGAACAGTTATAGGTAGTGAGCTTGTATCTCCAGAGGAACAGTTATAGTGGTGAGTTGTATCTCCAGACAGAGGAACAGTTTATAGTGGTGAGTTGTATCTCCAGACAGAGGAACAGTTATTGTAGTGAGTTGTATCTCCAGAAAGAGGAACAGTTATAGTAGTGAATTGTATCTCCAGACAGAGGAACAGTTATAGTAGTGAGTTGTATCTCCAGACAGAGGAACAGTTATAGTGGTGAGTTGTATCTCCAGGGGAACAGTTATAGTAGTGAGTTGTATCTCCAGAGGAACAGTTATAGTGGTGAGTTGTATCTCCAGACAGAGGAATAGTTATAGTGGTGAGTTGTATCTCCAGACTGAGGAAACAGTTATAGTAGTGAGTTGTATCTCCAGACAGAGGAACAGTTATAGTAGTGAATTGTATCTCCAGACAGAGGAACAGTTATAGTAGTGAATTGTATGTCCAGACAGAGGAACAGTTATAGTGGTGAGTTGTATCTCCAGAGGAACAGTTATAGTAGTGAATTGTATCTCCAGACAGAAGGAACAGTATAGTGGTGAGTTGTAATCTCCAGAGGAACAGTTATAGTAGTGAGTTGTACTTCCAGCGGAACCGTTATAGTGGTGAGTTGTATCTCCAGACAGAGGAACAGTTATAGTGGTGAGTTGTATCTCCAGACAGAGGAACAGTTATAGTGGTGAGTTGTATCTCCAGAGGAACAGTTATAGTGGTGAGTTGTATCTCCAGAGGACCAGTTATAGTAGTGAGTTGTATTTCCAGCGGAACCGTTATAGTGGTGAGTTGTATCTCCAGACAGAGGAACAGTTATAGTGGTGAGTTGTATCTCCAGACAGAGGAACAGTTATAGTAGTGAGTTGTATCTCCAGAGGAACAGTTATAGTGGTGCGTTGTATCTCCAGAGGACCAGTTATAGTGGTGAGTTGTATCTCCAGACAGAGGAACAGTTATAGTGTTGAGTTGTATCTCCAGAGGAACAGTTATAGTAGAGAATTGTATCTCCAGACAGAGGAACAGATATAGTGGTGAGTTGTATCTCCAGAGGAACAGTTATAGTAGTGAGTTGTATTTCCAGCGGAACCGTTATAGTGGTGAGTTGTATCTCCAGACAGAGGACCAGTTATAGTGGTGAGTTGTATCTCCAGACAGAGAAACAGTTATAGTGGTGAGTTGTATCTCCAGAGGAACAGTTATAGTGGTGAGTTGTAATCTCCAGACAGAGGAATAGTTATAGTGGTGAGTTGTATATCCAGACTGAGGAACAGTTATAGTAGTGAGTTGTATCTCCAGACAGAGGCACAGTTATAGTAGTGAATTGTATCTCCAGACAGAGGAACAGTTATTGTAGTGAGTTGTATCTCCAGAAAGAGGAACAGTTATAGTAATGAATTGTATCTCAGACAGAGGAACAGTTATAGTAGTGAGTTGTATCTCCAGACAGAGGAACAGTTATAGTGGTGAGTTGTATCTCCAGGGGAACAGTTATAGTAGTGAGTTGTATCTCCAGAGGAACAGTTACAGTAGTGAGTTGTATCTCCAGACAGAGGAACAGTTATAGTAGTGAGTTGTATCTCCAGAGGAACAGTTATAGTGGTGAGTTGTATCTCCAGACAGAGGAATAGTTATAGTGGTGAGTTGTATCTCCAGACGGAGGAACAGATTATAGTAGTGAGTTGTATCTCCAGACAGAGGAACAGTTATAGTAGTGAATTGTATCTCCAGACAGAGGAACAGTTATAGTAGTGAATTGTATGTCCAGACAGAGGAACAGTTATAGTAGTGAGTTGTATCTCCAGAGGAACAGTTATAGTAGTGAATTGTATCTCCAGACAGAGGTACAGATATAGTGGTGAGTTGTAATCTCCAGAGGAACAGTTATAGTAGTGAGTTGTACTTCCAGCGGAACCGTTATAGTGGTGAGTTGTATCTCCAGACAGAGGAACAGTTATAGTGGTGAGTTGTATCTCCAGACAGAGGAACAGTTATAGTGGTGAGTTGTATCTCCAGAGGAACAGTTATAGTGGTGCGTTGTATCTCCAGAGGATCAGTTATAGTAGTGAGTTGTATTTCCAGCGGAAACCATTATAGTGGTGAGTTGTATCTCCAGACAGAGGATCAGTTATAGTGGTGAGTTGTATCTCCAGACAGAGGAACAGTTATAGTAGTGAGTTGTATCTCCAGAGGAACAGTTATAGTGGTGCGTTGTATCTCCAGAGGACCAGTTATAGTGGTGAGTTGTATCTCCAGACAGAGGAACAGTTATAGTGTTGAGTTGTACCTCCAGAGGAACAGTTATAGTAGTGAGTTGTATCTCCAGAGGAACAGTTATAGTGGTGAGTTGTATCTCCAGACAGAGGAACAGTTATAGTGGTGAGTTGTATCTCCAGACAGAGGAACAGTTATAGTAGTGAGTTGTATCTCCAGAGGAACAGTTATAGTAGAGAATTGTATCTCCAGACAGAGGAACAGATATAGTGGTGAGTTGTATCTCCAGAGGAACAGTTATAGTAGTGAGTTGTATTTCCAGCGGAACCGTTATAGTGGTGAGTTGTATCTCCAGACAGAGGACCAGTTATAGTGGTGAGTTGTATCTCCAGACAGAGGAACAGTTATAGTGGTGAGTTGTATCTCCAGAGGAACAGTTATAGTGGTGAGTTGTATCTCCAGACAGAGGAATAGTTATAGTGGTGAGTTGTATCTCCAGACTGAGGAACAGTTATAGTGGTGAGTTGTATCTCCAGGGGAACAGTTATAGTAGTGAGTTGTATCTCCAGAGGAACAGTTATAGTAGTGAGTTGTATCTCCAGACAGAGGAACAGTTATAGTAGTGAGTTGTATCTCCAGAGGAACAGTTATAGTGGTGAGTTGTATCTCCAGACAGAGGAATAGTTATAGTGGTGAGTTGTATCTCCAGACGGAGGAACAGTTATAGTAGTGAGTTGTATCTCCAGACAGAGGAACAGTTATAGTAGTGAATTGTATCTCCAGACAGAGGAACAGTTATAGTAGTGAATTGTATGTCCAGACAGAGGAACAGTTATAGTAGTGAGTTGTATCTCCAGAGGAACAGTTATAGTAGTGAATTGTATCTCCAGACAGAGGTACAGATATAGTGGTGAGTTGTAATCTCCAGAGGAACAGTTATAGTAGTGAGTTGTACTTCCAGCGGAACCGTTATAGTGGTGAGTTGTATCTCCAGACAGAGGAACAGTTATAGTGGTGAGTTGTATCTCCAGACAGAGGAACAGTTATAGTGGTGAGTTGTATCTCCAGAGGAACAGTTATAGTGGTGCGTTGTATCTCCAGAGGATCAGTTATAGTAGTGAGTTGTATTTCCAGCGGAACCATTATAGTGGTGAGTTGTATCTCCAGACAGAGGAACAGTTATAGTGGTGAGTTGTATCTCCAGACAGAGGAACAGTTATAGTGGTGAGTTGTATCTCCAGACAGAGGAACAGTCTATAGTAGTGAGTTGTATCTCCAGAGGAACAGTTATAGTGGTGCGTTGTATCTCCAGAGGACCAGTTATAGTGGTGAGTTGTATCTCCAGACAGAGGAACAGTTATAGTGTTGAGTTGTACCTCCAGAGGAACAGTTATAGTAGTGAGTTGTATCTCCAGAGGAACAGTTATAGTGGTGAGTTGTATCTCCAGACAGAGGAACAGTTATAGTGGTGAGTTGTATCTCCAGACAGAGGAACAGTTATAGTAGTGGAGTTGTATCTCCAGAAAGAGGAACAGTTATAGTAGTGAATTGTATCTCCAGACAGAGGAACAGTTATAGTAGTGAGTTGTATCTCCAGACAGAGGAACAGTTATAGTGGTGAGTTGTATCTCCAGGGGAACAGTTATAGTAGTGAGTTGTATCTCCAGAGGAACAGTTATAGTGGTGAGTTGTATCTCCAGAGGAACAGTTATAGTGGTGAGTTGTATCACCAGAGGAACAGTTATAGTGGTGAGTTGTATCTCCAGACAGAGGGACAGTTATAATAGTGAGTTGTATCTCCAGAGGAACTGTTATAGTGGTGCGTTGTATCTCCAGACAGAGGAACAGTTATAGTGGTGCGTTGTATCTCCAGACAGAGGAACAGTTATAGTAGTGAGTTGGTATCTCCAGAGGAACAGTTATAGTAGTGAATTGTATCTCCAGACAGAGGTACAGATATAGTGGTGAGTTGTAATCTCCAGAGGAACAGTTATAGTAGTGAGTTGTACTTCCAGCGGAACAGTTTATAGTGGTGAGTTGTATCTCCAGAGGAACAGTTATAGTGGTGAGTTGTATCACCAGAGGAACAGTTATAGTGGTGAGTTGTATCTCCAGACAGAGGGACAGTTATAATAGTGAGTTGTATCTCCAGAGGAACTGTTATAGTGGTGCGTTGTATCTCCAGACAGAGGAACAGTTATAGTGGTGCGTTGTATCTCCAGACAGAGGAACAGTTATAGTAGTGAGTTGTATCTCCAGAGGAACAGTTATAGTAGTGAATTGTATCTCCAGACAGAGGCACAGTTATAGTAGTGAATTGTATCTCCAGACAGAGGAACAGTTATTGTAGTGAGTTGTATCTCCAGAAAGAGGAACAGTTATAGTAATGAATTGTATCTCCAGACAGAGGAACAGTTATAGTAGTGAGTTGTATCTCCAGACAGAGGAAACAGTTATAGTGGTGAGTTGTATCTCCAGGGGAACAGTTATAGTAGTGAGTTGTATCTCCAGAGGAACAGTTACAGTAGTGAGTTGTATCTCCAGACAGAGGAACAGTTATAGTAGTGAGTTGTATCTCCAGAGGAACAGTTATAGTGGTGAGTTGTATCTCCAGACAGAGGAATAGTTATAGTGGTGAGTGTATCTCCAGACGGAGGAACAGTTATAGTAGTGAGTTGTATCTCCAGACAGAGGAACAGTTATAGTAGTGAATTGTATCTCCAGACAGAGGAACAGTTATAGTAGTGAATTGTATGTCCAGACAGAGGAACAGTTATAGTAGTGAGTTGTATCTCCAGAGGAACAGTTATAGTAGTGAATTGTATCTCCAGACAGAGGTACAGATATAGTGGTGAGTTGTAATCTCCAGAGGAACAGTTATAGTAGTGAGTTGTACTTCAGCGGAACCGTTATAGTGGTGAGTTGTATCTCCAGACAGAGGAACAGTTATAGTGGTGAGTTGTATCTCCCAGACAGAGAACAGTTATAGTGGTGAGTTGTATCTCCAGACAGAGGAACAGTTATAGTGGTGAGTTGTATCTCCAGAGGAACAGTTATAGTGGTGCGTTGTATCTCCAGAGGATCAGTTATAGTAGTGAGTTGTATTTCCAGCGGAACCATTATAGTGGTGAGTTTGTATCTCCAGACAGAGGATCAGTTATAGTGGTGAGTTGTATCTCCAGACAGAGGAACAGTTATAGTAGTGAGTTGTATCTCCAGAGGAACAGTTATAGTGGTGCGTTGTATCTCCAGAGGACCAGTTATAGTGGTGAGTTGTATCTCCAGACAGAGGAACAGTTTATAGTGTTGAGTTGTACCTCCAGAGGAACAGTTATAAGTAGTGAGTTGTATCTCCAGAGGAACAGTTATAGTGGTGAGTTGTATCTCCAGACAGAGGAACAGTTATAGTGGTGAGTTGTATCTCCAGACAGAGGAACAGTTATAGTAGTGAGTTGTATCTCCAGAGGAACAGTTATAGTAGAGAATTGTATCTCCAGACAGAGGAACAGATATAGTGGTGAGTTGTATCTCCAGAGGAACAGTTATAGTAGTGAGTTGTATTTCCAGCGGAAACCGTTATAGTGGTGAGTGTATCTCCAGACAGAGGACCAGTTATAGTGGTGAGTTGTATCTCCAGACAGAGGAACAGTTATAGTGGTGAGTTGTATCTCCAGAGGAACAGTTATAGTGGTGAGTTGTATCTCCAGACAGAGGAATAGTTATAGTGGTGAGTTGTATCTCCAGACTGAGGAACAGTTATAGTGGTGAGTTGTATCTCCAGGGGAACAGTTATAGTAGTGAGTTGTATCTCCAGAGGAACAGTTATAGTAGGAGTTGTATCTCCAGACAGAGGAACAGTTATAGTAGTGAGTTGTATCTCCAGAGGAACAGTTATAGTGGTGAGTTGTATCTCCAGACAGAGGAATAGTTATAGTGGTGAGTTGTATCTCCAGACGGAGGAACAGTGATAGTAGTGGTTGTATCTCCAGACAGAGGAACAGTTATAGTAGTGAATTGTATCTCCAGACAGAGGAACAGTTATAGTAGTGAATTGTATCTCCAGACAGAGGTACAGATATAGTGGTGAGTTGTAATCTCCAGAGGAACAGTTATAGTAGTGAGTTGTATCTCCAGACAGATGAACAGTTATAGTGGTGAGTTGTATCTCCAGAGGAACAGTTATAGTGGTGCGTTGTATCTCCAGAGGATCAGTTATAGTAGTGAGTTGTATTTCCAGCGGAACCATTATAGTGGTGAGTTGTATCTCCAGACAGAGGAACAGTTATAGTGGTGAGTTTGTATCTCCAGACAGAGGAACAGTTATAGTGGTGAGTTGTATCTCCAGACAGAGGAACAGTTATAGTAGTGAGTTGTATCTCCAGAGGAACAGTTATAGTGGTGCGTTGTATCTCCAGGACCAGTTATAGTGGTGAGTTGTATCTCCAGACAGAGGAACAGTTATAGTGTTGAGTTGTACCTCCAGAGGAACAGTTATAGTAGTGAGTTGTATCTCCAGAGGAACAGTTATAGTGGTGAGTTGTATCTCCAGACAGAGGAACAGTTATAGTGGTGAGTTGTATCTCCAGACAGAGGAACAGTTATAGTAGTGAGTTGTATCTCCAGAAAGAGAACAGTTATAGTAGTGAATTGTATCTCCAGACAGAGGAACAGTTATAGTAGTGAGTTGTATCTCCAGACAGAGGAACAGTTATAGTGGTGAGTTGTATCTCCAGAGGAACAGTTATAGTGGTGAGTTGTATCACCAGAGGAACAGTTATAGTGGTGAGTTGTATCTCCAGACAGAGGGACAGTTATAATAGTGAGTTGTATCTCCAGAGGAACTGTTATAGTGGTGCGTTGTATCTCCAGACAGAGGAACAGTTATAGTGGTGAGTTGTATCTCCAGACAGAGGAACAGTTATAGTAGTGAGTTGTATCTCCAGAGGAACAGTTATAGTAGTGAATTGTATCTCCAGACAGAGGAACAGATATAGTGGTGAGTTGTATCTCCAGAGGAACAGTTATAGTAGTGAGTTGTATCTCCAGCGGAACAGTTATAGTGGTGAGTTGTATCTCCAGACAGAGGAACAGTTATAGTGGTGAGTTGTATCTCCAGACAGAGGAACAGTTATAGTGGTGAGTTGTATCTCCAGAGGAACAGTTATAGTGGTGAGTTGTATCTCCAGAGGAACAGTTATAGTAGTGAGTTGTATCTCCAGCGGAACAGTTATAGTGGTGAGTTGTATCTCCAGACAGAGGAACAGTTATAGTGGTGAGTTGTATCTCCAGACAGAGGAACAGTTATAGTAGTGAGTTGTATCTCCAGAGGAACAGTTATAGTGGTGAGTTGTATCTCCAGAGGAACGGGGAAACAGTTATAGTGTTGAGTTGTACCTCCAGAGGAACAGTTATAGTAGTGAGTTGTATCTCCAGAGGAACAGTTATAGTGGTTGAATTGTATCTCCAGACAGAGGAACAGTTATAGTAGTGAGTTGTATCTCCAGACAGAGGAACAGTTATAGTAGTGAGTTGTATCTCCAGACAGAGGAACAGTTATAGTGGTGAGTTTGTATCTCCAGAGGAACAGTTATAGTAGTGAGTTGTATCTCCAGAGGAACAGTTATAGTAGTGAGTTGTATCTCCAGACAGAGGGAAACAGTTATAGCAGTGAATTGTATCTCCAGACAGAGGAACAGTTATAGTAGTGAGTTGTATCTCCAGAGGAACAGTTATAGTGGTGAGTTGTATCTCCAGACAAGAGGAACAGTTATAGCAGTGAATTGTATCTCCAGACAGAGGAACAGTTATAGTAGTGAGTTGTATCTCCAGAGGAACAGTTATAGTGGTGAGTGTATCTCAGACAGAGGAATAGTTATAGTGGTGAGTTGTATCTCCAGACAGAGGAACAGTTATAGTAGTGAGTTGTATCTCCAGACAGAGGAAACAGTTATAGTAGTGAATTGTATCTCCAGACAGAGGAACAGTTATAGTAGTGAATTGTATGTCCAGACAGAGGAACAGTTATAGTAGTGAGTTGTATCTCCAGAGGAACCAGTTATAGTAGTGAATTGTATCTCCAGACAGAGGTACAGATATAGTGGTGAGTTGTAATCTCCAGAGGAACAGTTATAGTAGTGAGTTGTACTTCCCAGCGGAACCGTTATAGTGGTGAGTTGTATCTCCAGACAGAGGAACAGTTATAGTGGTGAGTGTATCTCCAGACAGATGAACAGTTATAGTGGTGAGTTGTATCTCCAGAGGAACAGTTATAGTGGTGCGTTGTATCTCCAGGGATCAGTTATAGTAGTGAGTTGTATTTCCAGCGGAACCATTATAGTGGTGAGTTGTATCTCCAGACAGAGGAAACAGTTATAGTGGTGAGTTGTATCTCCAGACAGAGGAACAGTTATAGTGGTGAGTTGTATCTCCAGACAGAGGAACAGTTATAGTAGTGAGTTGTATCTCCAGAGGAAACAGTTATAGTGGTGCGTTGTATTTCCAGAGGCACCAGTTATAGTGGTGAGTTGTATCTCCAGACAGAGGAACAGTTTATAGTGTTGAGTTGTACCTCCAGAGGAACAGTTATAGTAGTGAGTTGTATCTCCAGAGGAACAGTTATAGTGGTGAGTTGTATCTCCAGACAGAGGAACAGTTTATAGTGGTGAGTTGTATCTCCAGACAGAGGAACAGTTATAGTAGTGAGTTGTATCTCCAGAAAGAGGAACAGTTATAGTAGTGAATTGTATCTCCAGGACAGAGGAAACAGTTATAGTAGTGAGTTGTATCTCCAGACAGAGGAACAGTTATAGTGGTGAGTTGTATCTCCAGGGGAACAGTTATAGTGGTGAGTTGTATCACCAGAGGAACAGTTATAGTGGTGAGTTGTATCTCCAGACAGAGGACAGTTATAATAGTGAGTTGTATCTCCAGAGGAACTGTTATAGTGGTGCGTTGTATCTCCAGACAGAGGAACAGTTATAGTGGTGCGTTGTATCTCCAGACAGAGGAACAGTTATAGTAGTGAGTTGTATCTCCAGAGGAACAGTTATAGTAGTGAATTGTATCTCCAGACAGCGGTACAGATATAGTGGTGAGTTGTAATCTCAGAGAACAGTTATAGTAGTGAGTTGTACTTCCAGCGGAACCGTTTATAGTGGTGAGTTGTATCTCCAGACAGAGGAACAGTTATAGTAGTGAGTTGTATCCTCCAGACAGAGGAAAAGTTATAGTGGTTGAGTTGTATCTCCAGAGGAACAGTTATAGTGGTGCGTTGTATCTCCAGAGGATCAGTTATAGTAGTGAGTTGTATTTCCAGCGGAACCATTATAGTGGTGAGTTGTATCTCCAGACAGAGGAACAGTTTATAGTGGTGAGTTGTATCTCCAGACAGAGAACAGTTATAGTAGTGAGTTGTATCTCCAGAGGAACAGTTATAGTGGTGCGTTGTATCTCCAGAGGACCAGTCTATAGTGGTGAGTTGTATCTCCAGACAGAGGAACAGTATAGTGTTGAGTTGTACCTCCAGAGGAAACAGTTATAGTAGTGAGTTGTATCTCCAGAGGAACAGTTTATCAGTGGTGTGAATTTGTATCTCCAGACAGAGGAACAGTTATAGTAGTGAGTTTGTATCTCCAGACAGAGGAACAGTTATAGTAGTGAGTTGTATCTCCAGACAGAGGAAGGAACAGTTTATAGTGGTGAGTTGTATCTCCAGAGGAACAGTTATAGTAGTGAGTTGTATCTCCAGAGGGAACAGTTATAGTAGTGAGTTGTATCTCCAGACAGAGGAACAGTTATAGCAGTGAATTGTATCTCCAGACAGAGGAACAGTTATAGTTGTGAGTTGTATCTCCAGAGGAACAGTTATAGTGGTGAGTTGTATCTCCAGACAGAGGAACAGTTATAGCAGTGAATTGTATCTCCAGACAGAGGAACAGTTATAGTAGTGAGTTGTATCTCCAGAGGAACAGTTATAGTGGTGAGTTGTATCTCCAGACAGAGGAACAGTTATAGTGGTGAGTTGTATCTCCAGACTGAGGAACAGTTATAGTAGTGAGTTGTATCTCCAGAAAGAGGGACAGTTATAGTAATGAATTGTATCTCCAGACAGAGGAACAGTTATAGTAGTGAGTTGTATCTCCAGACAGAGGAACAGTTATAGTGGTGAGTTGTATCTCCAGGGGAACAGTTATAGTAGTGAGTTGTATCTCCAGAGGAACAGTTATAGTGGTGAGTTGTATCTCCAGACAGAGGAATAGTTATAGTGGTGAGTTGTATCTCCAGACAGAGGAACAGTTATAGTAGTGAGTTGTATCTCCAGACAGAGGAACAGTTATAGTAGTGAATTGTATCTCCAGACAGAGAGGAACAGTTATAGTAGGAGTTGTATCTCCAGAGGAACAGTTATAGTAGTGAATGTATCTCCAGACAGCAGGAACAGTTATAGTGGTGAGTTGTAATCTCCAGAGGAACAGTTATAGTAGTGAAGTTGTACTTCCAGCGGAAACCGTTTATAGTGGTGAGTTGTATCTCCAGACGGAGGAACAGTTATAGTGGTGAGTTGTATCTCCAGACAGAGGAACAGTTATAGTGGTGAGTTGTATCTCCAGAGGAACAGTTATAGTGGTGCGTTGTATCTCAGAGGACCAGTTATAGTAGTGAGTTGTATTTCCAGCGGAACCGTTATAGTGGTGAGTTGTATCTCCAGACAGAGGAACAGTTATAGTGGGTGAGTTGTATCTCCAGACAGAGGAACAGTTATAGTAGGTGCGTGTTTGATTCTCCAGAGGAACAGTTATAGGGTGCGTTGGTATCTCCAGAGGACCAGTTATAGTGGTGAGTTGTATCTCCAGACAGAGGAACAGTTTATAGTGTTGAGTTGTATCTCCAGAGGAACAGTTATAGTAGAGAATTGTATCTCCAGACAGAGGAACAGATATAGTGGTGAGTTGTATTCTCCAGAGGAACAGTTATAGTAGTGAGTTGTATTTCCAGCGGAACCCGGTTATAGTGGTGAGTTGTATCTCCAGACAGAGGAACAGTTATAGTGGTGAGTTGTATCCTCCAGACAGAGAAACAGTTATAGTGGTGAGTTTGTATATCCAGACTGAGGAACAGTTATAGTAGTGAGTTGTATCTCCAGACAGAGGAACAGTTATAGTAGTGAATTGTATCTCCAGACAGAGGAACAGTTATTGTAGTGAGTTGTATCTCCAGAAAGAGGAACAGTTTATAGTAATGATTGTATCTCCAGACAGAGGAACAGTTTATAGTAGTGAGTTGTATCTCCAGACAGAGGAACAGTTATAGTGGTGAGTTGTATCTCCAGGGGAACAGTTATAGTAGTGAGTTGTATCTCCAGAGGAAACAGTTACAGTAGGAGTTGTATCTCCAGACAGAGGAACAGTTATAGTAGTGAGTTGTATCTCCAGAGGAACAGTTATAGTGGTGAGTGTATCTCCAGACAGAGGAATAGTTATAGTGGTGATTTGTATCTCCAGACGGAGGAAGGAACAGTTATAGTAGTGAATTGTATCTCCAGACAGAGGAACAGTTATAGTAGTGAATTGTATGTCCAGACAGAGGAACAGTTATAGTGGTGAGTTGTATCTCCAGAGGAACAGTTATAGTAGTGAATTGTATCTCCAGACAGAGGAACAGTTATAGTGGTGAGTTGTAATCTCCAGAGGAACAGTTATAGTAGTGAGTTGTACTTCCAGCGGAACCGTTATAGTGGTGAGTTGTATCTCCAGACAGAGGAACAGTTATAGTGGTGAGTTGTATCTCCAGACAGAGGAACAGTTATAGTGGTGAGTTGTATCTCCAGAGGAACAGTTATAGTGGTGCGTTGTATCTCCAGAGGACCAGTTATAGTAGTGAGTTGTATTTCCAGCGGAACCGTTATAGTGGTGAGTTGTATCTCCAGACAGAGGAACAGTTATAGTGGTGAGTTGTATCTCCAGACAGAGGAACAGTCTATAGTAGTGAGTTGTATCTCCAGAGGAACAGTTATAGTGGTGCGTTGTATCTCCAGAGGACCAGTTATAGTGGTGAGTTGTATCTCCAGGACAGAGGAAACAGTTATAGTGTTGAGTTGTATCTCCAGAGGAACAGTTATAGTAGAGAATTGTATCTCCAGACAGAGGAACAGATATAGTGGTGAGTTGTATCTCCAGAGGAACAGTTATAGTAGTGAGTTGTATTTCCAGCGGAACCGTTATAGTGGTGAGTTGTATCTCCAGACAGAGGACCAGTTATAGTGGTGAGTTGTATCTCCAGACAGAGAAACAGTTATAGTGGTGAGTTGTATCTCCAGAGGAACAGTTATAGTGGTGAGTTGTATCTCCAGACAGAGGAATAGTTATAGTGGTGAGTTGTATATCCAGACTGAGGAACAGTTATAGTAGTGAGTTGTATCTCCAGACAGAGGCACAGTTTATAGTAGTGAATTGTATCTCCAGACAGAGGAAACAGTTATTGTAGTGAGTTGTATCTCCCAGAAGAGGAACAGTTATAGTAATGAATTGTATCTCCAGACAGAGGAACAGTTATAGTAGTGAGTTGTATCTCCAGACAGAGGAACAGTTATAGTGGTGAGTTGTATCTCCAGGGCAACAGTTATAGTAGTGAGTTGTATCTCCAGAGGAACAGTTACAGTAGTGAGTGTATCTCCAGACAGAGGAACAGTTATAGTAGTGAGTTGTATCTCCAGAGGAACAGTTATAGTGGTGAGTTGTATCTCCAGACAGAGGAATAGTTATAGTGGTGAGTTGTATCTCCAGACGGAGGAGAACAGTTATAGTAGTGAGTTGTATCTCCAGACAGAGGAACAGTTATAGTAGTGAATTGTATCTCCAGATAGAGGAACAGTTATAGTAGTGAATTGTATGTCCAGACAGAGGAACAGTTATAGTAGTGAGTTGTATCTCCAGAGGAACAGTTTATAGTAGTGAATTGTATCTCCAGACAGAGGTACAGATATAGTGGTGGTTGTAATCTCCAGAGGAACAGTTATAGTAGTGAGTTGTACTTCCAGCGGAACCGTTATAGTGGTGAGTTGTATCTCCAGACAGAGGAACAGTTTATAGTGGTGAGTTGTATCTCCAGACAGAGGAACAGTTATAGTGGTGAAGTTGTATCTCCAGAGGAACAGTATAGTGGTGCGTTGTATCTCCAGAGGATCAGTTATAGTAGTGAGTTGTATTTCCAGCGGAACCATTATAGTGGTGAGTTGTATCTCCAGACAGAGGATCAGTTATAGTGGTGAGTTGTATCTCCAGACAGAGGAAACAGTTATAGTAGTGAGTTGTATCTCCAGAGGAACAGTTATAGTGGTGCGTTGTATCTCCAGAGGACCCAGTATAGTGGTGAGTTGTATCTCCAGGACAGGAGGAACAGTTATAGTGGTGAGTTGTATCTCCGAGGAACCAGTTATAGTAGAGACTTGTATCTCCAGACAGAGGAACAGATATAGTGGTGAGTTGTATCTCCAGAGGACCAGTTATAGTAGTGAGTTGTATTTCCAGCGGAACCGTCTATAGTGGTGAGTTGTATCTACAGACAGAGGACCAGTTATAGTGGTGAGTTGTATCTCCAGACAGAGAAACAGTTATAGTGGTGAGTTGTATATCAGACTGAGGAACAGTTTATAGTAGTGAGTTTGTATCTCCAGACAGAGGAACAGTTATAGTAGTGAATTGTATCTCCAGACAGAATGGAACAGTTATTGTAGTGAGTTGTATCTCCAGAAAGAGGAACAGTTATAGTAATGAATTGTATCTCCAGACAGAGAGGAACAGTTATAGTCTAGTGAGTTGTATCTCCAGACAGGGAACAGTTAGAGTGGTGAGTTGTATCTCCAGGGGGAACAGTTATAGTAGTGAGTTGTATCTCCAGAGGAACAGTTACAGTAGTGAGGTTGTATCTCCAGACAGAGGAACATTTATAGTAGTGAGTTGTATCTCCCAGAGGAACAGTTATAGTGGTGCGTTGTATCTCCAGACAGAGGAATAGTTATAGTGGTGAGTTTGTATCTCCAGACGGATGAACAGTCTATAGTAGTGAGTTGTATCTCCAGACAGAGGAACAGTTATAGTAGTGATTGTATCTCCAGACAGAGGAACAGTTATAGTAGTGAATTGTATGTCCAGACAGAGGAACAGTTATAGTAGTGAGTTGTACTCCAGAGGAACAGTTATAGTAGTGAATTGTATCTCCAGACAGAGACCAGTTATAGTGGTGAGTTGTATCTCCCGACAGATGGAAGGAACAGTTATAGTGGTGAGTTGTATCTCCAGAGAGGAAACAGTTATAGTGGTGAGTTGTATCTCCAGACAGAGGAATAGTTATAGTGGTGAGTTGTATCTCCAGACTGAGGAACAGTTATAGTGGTGAGTTGTATCTCCAGAGGAACAGTTATAGTAGTGAGTTGTATCTCCAGAGGAACAGTTATAGTAGTGAGTTGTATCTCCAGACAGAGGAACAGTTATAGTAGTGAGTTGTATCTCCAGAGGAACAGTTATAGTGGTGAGTTGTATCTCCAGACAGAGGAACAGTTATAGTGGTGAGTTGTATCTCCAGACAGAGGAACAGTTATAGTAGTGAGTTGTATCTCCAGACAGAGGAACAGTTATAGTAGTGAGTTGTATCTCCAGACAGAGGAACAGTTATAGTAGTGAGTTGTATCTCCAGACAGAGGAACAGTTATAGTAGTGAGTTGTATCTCCAGAGGAACAGTTATAGTAGTGAGTTGTATCTCCAGACAGAGGAACAGTTATAGTGGTGAGTTGTATCTCCAGAGGAACAGTTATAGTAGTGAGTTGTATCTCCAGCGGAACAGTTATAGTGGTGAGTTGTATCTCCAGACAGAGGAACAGTTATAGTGGTGAGTTGTATCTCCAGACAGATGAACAGTTATAGTGGTGAGTTGTATCTCCAGAGGAACAGTTATAGTGGTGCGTTGTATCTCCAGAGGATCAGTTATAGTAGTGAGTTGTATTTCCAGCGGAACCATTATAGTGGTGAGTTGTATCTCCAGACAGAGGAACAGTTATAGTGGTGAGTTGTATCTCCAGACAGAGGAACAGTTTATAGTGGTGAGTTGTATCTCCAGACAGAGGAACAGTTATAGTAGTGAGTTGTATCTCCAGAGGAACAGTTATAGTGGTGCGTTGTATCTCCAGAGGACCAGTTATAGTGGTGAGTTGTATCTCCAGACAGAGGAACAGTTATAGTGTTGAGTTGTACCTCCAGAGGAACAGTTATAGTAGTGAGTTGTATCTCCAGAGGAACAGTTATAGTGGTGAGTTGTATCTCCAGACAGAGGAACAGTTATAGTGGTGAGTTGTATCTCCAGACAGAGGAACAGTTATAGTAGTGAGTTGTATCTCCAGAAGAGGAACAGTTATAGTAGTGAATTGTATCTCCAGACAGAGGAAACAGTTATAGTAGTGAGTTGTATCTCCAGACAGAGGAACAGTTATAGTGGTGAGTTGTATCTCCAGGGGAACAGTTATAGTAGTGAGTTGTATCTCCAGAGGAACAGTTATAGTGGTGAGTTGTATCTCCAGAGGAACAGTTATAGTGATGAGTTGTATCACCAGAGGAACAGTTATAGTGGTGAGTTGTATCTCCAGACAGAGGGACAGTTATAATAGTGAGTTTGTATCTCCAGAGGAACTGTTTATAGTGGTGCGTTGTATCTCCAGACAGAGGAACAGTTATAGTGGTGCGTTGTATCTCCAGACAGAGGAACAGTTATAGTAGTGAGTTGTATCTCCAGAGGAACAGTTATAGTAGTGAATTGTATCTCCAGACAGAGGTACAGATATAGTGGTGAGTTGTAATCTCCAGAGGAACAGTTATAGTAGTGAGTTGTACTTCCAGCGGAACCGTTATAGTGGTGAGTTGTATCTCCAGACAGAGGAACAGTTATAGTGGTGAGTTGTATCTCCAGACAGAGGAACAGTTATAGTGGTGAGTTGTATCTCCAGAGGAACAGTTATAGTGGTGCGTTGTATCTCCAGAGGATCAGTTATAGTAGTGAGTTGTATTTCCAGCGGAACCATTATAGTGGTGAGTTGTATCTCCAGACAGAGGAACAGTTATAGTGGTGAGTTTGTATCTCCAGACAGAGGAACAGTTATAGTAGTGAGTTGTATCTCCAGAGGAACAGTTTATAGTGGTGCGTTGTATCTCCAGAGGACCAGTTATAGTGGTGAGTTGTATCTCCAGACAGAGGAACAGTTATAGTGTGAGTTGTACCTCCAGAGGAACAGTTATAGTAGTGAGTTGTATCTCCAGAGGAACAGTTATAGTGGTGAATTGTATCTCCAGACAGAGGAACAGTTATAGTAGTGAGTTGTATCTCCAGACAGAGGAACAGTTATAGTAGTGAGTTGTATCTCCAGACAGAGGAACAGTTATAGTGGTGAGTTGTATCTCCAGAGGAACAGTTATAGTAGTGAGTTGTATCTCCAGAGGAACAGTTATAGTAGTGAGTTGTATCTCCAGACAGAGGAACAGTTATAGCAGTGAATTGTATCTCCAGACAGAGGAACAGTTATAGTAGTGAGTTGTATCTCCAGAGGAACAGTTTATAGTGGTGAGTTGTATCTCCAGACAGAGGAACAGTTATAGCAGTGAATTGTATCTCCAGACAGAGGAACAGTTATAGTAGTGAGTTGTATCTCCAGAGGAACAGTTATAGTGGTGAGTTGTATCTCCAGACAGAGGAACAGTTATAGTGGTGAGTTGTATCTCCAGACTGAGGAACAGTTATTGTAGTGAGTTGTATCTCCAGAAAGAGGGACAGTTATAGTAATGAATTGTATCTCCAGACAGAGGAACAGTTATAGTAGTGAGTTGTATCTCCAGACAGAGGAACAGTTATAGTGGTGAGTTGTATCTCCAGGGGAACAGTTATAGTAGTGAGTTGTATCTCCAGAGGAACAGTTATAGTGGTGAGTTGTATCTCCAGACAGAGGAATAGTTATAGTGGTGAGTTGTATCTCCAGACTGAGGAACAGTTATAGTAGTGAGTTGTATCTCCAGACAGAGGAACAGTTATAGTAGTGAATTGTATCTCCAGACAGAGGAACAGTTATAGTAGTGAATTGTATGTCCAGACAGAGGAACAGTTATAGTAGTGAGTTGTATCTCCAGAGGAACAGTTATAGTAGTGAATTGTATCTCCAGACAGAGGAACAGTTATAGTGGTGAGTTGTAATCTCCAGAGGAACAGTTATAGTAGTGAGTTGTACTTCCAGCGGAACCGTTATAGTGGTGAGTTGTATCTCCAGACAGAGGAACAGTTATAGTGGTGAGTTGTATCTCCAGACAGAGGAACAGTTATAGTGGTGAGTTGTATCTCCAGAGGAACAGTTATAGTGGTGCGTTGTATCTCCAGAGGACCAGTTATAGTAGTGAGTTGTATTTCCAGCGGAACCGTTATAGTGGTGAGTTGTATCTCCAGACAGAGGAACAGTTATAGTGGTGAGTTGTATCTCCAGACAGAGGAACAGTTATAGTAGTGAGTTGTATCTCCAGAGGAACAGTTTATAGTGGTGCGTTGTATCTCCAGAGGACCAGTTATAGTGGTGAGTTGTATCTCCAGACAGAGGAACAGTTATAGTGTTGAGTTGTATCTCCAGAGGAACAGTTATAGTAGAGAATTGTATCTCCAGACAGAGGAACAGATATAGTGGTGAGTTGTATCTCCAGAGGAACAGTTATAGTAGTGAGTTGTATTTCCAGCGGAACCGTTATAGTGGTGAGTTGTATCTCCAGACAGAGGAACAGTTATAGTGGTGAGTTGTATCTCCAGACAGAGAAACAGTTATAGTGGTGAGTTGTATATCCAGACTGAGGAACAGTTATAGTAGTGAGTTGTATCTCCAGACAGAGGAACAGTTATAGTAGTGAATTGTATCTCCAGACAGAGGAACAGTTATTGTAGTGAGTTGTATCTCCAGAAAGAGGAACAGTTATAGTAATGAATTGTATCTCCAGACAGAGGAACAGTTATAGTAGTGAGTTGTATCTCCAGACAGAGGAACAGTTATAGTGGTGAGTTGTATCTCCAGGGGAACAGTTATAGTAGTGAGTTGTATCTCCAGAGGAACAGTTACAGTAGTGAGTTGTATCTCCAGACAGAGGAACAGTTATAGTAGTGAGTTGTATCTCCAGAGGAACAGTTATAGTGGTGAGTTGTATCTCCAGACAGAGGAATAGTTATAGTGGTGAGTTGTATCTCCAGACGGAGGAACAGTTATAGTAGTGAATTGTATCTCCAGACAGAGGAACAGTTATAGTAGTGAATTGTATGTCCAGACAGAGGAACAGTTATAGTGGTGAGTTGTATCTCCAGAGGAACAGTTATAGTAGTGAATTGTATCTCCAGACAGAGGAACAGTTATAGTGGTGAGTTGTAATCTCCAGAGGAACAGTTATAGTAGTGAGTTGTACTTCCAGCGGAACCGTTATAGTGGTGAGTTGTATCTCCAGACAGAGGAACAGTTATAGTGGTGAGTTGTATCTCCAGACAGAGGAACAGTTATAGTGGTGAGTTGTATCTCCAGAGGAACAGTTATAGTGGTGCGTTGTATCTCCAGAGGACCAGTTATAGTAGTGAGTTGTATTTCCAGCGGAACCGTTATAGTGGTGAGTTGTATCTCCAGACAGAGGAACAGTTATAGTGGTGAGTTGTATCTCCAGACAGAGGAACAGTTATAGTAGTGAGTTGTATCTCCAGAGGAACAGTTATAGTGGTGCGTTGTATCTCCAGAGGACCAGTTATAGTGGTGAGTTGTATCTCCAGACAGAGGAACAGTTATAGTGTTGAGTTGTATCTCCAGAGGAACAGTTATAGTAGAGAATTGTATCTCCAGACAGAGGAACAGATATAGTGGTGAGTTGTATCTCCAGAGGAACAGTTATAGTAGTGAGTTGTATTTCCAGCGGAACCGTTATAGTGGTGAGTTGTATCTCCAGACAGAGGACCAGTTATAGTGGTGAGTTGTATCTCCAGACAGAGAAACAGTTATAGTGGTGAGTTGTATCTCCAGAGGAACAGTTATAGTGGTGAGTTGTATCTCCAGACAGAGGAATAGTTATAGTGGTGAGTTGTATATCCAGACTGAGGAACAGTTATAGTAGTGAGTTGTATCTCCAGACAGAGGCACAGTTATAGTAGTGAATTGTATCTCCAGACAGAGGAACAGTTATTGTAGTGAGTTGTATCTCCAGAAGAGGAACAGTTATAGTAATGAATTGTATCTCCAGACAGAGGAACAGTTATAGTAGTGAGTTGTATCTCCAGACAGAGGAACAGTTATAGTGGTGAGTTGTATCTCCAGGGGAACAGTTATAGTAGTGAGTTGTATCTCCAGAGGAACAGTTATAGTAGTGAGTTGTATCTCCAGACAGAGGAACAGTTATAGTAGTGAGTTGTATCTCCAGAGGAACAGTTATAGTGGTGAGTTGTATCTCCAGACAGAGGAATAGTTATAGTGGTGAGTTGTATCTCCAGACGGAGGAACAGTTATAGTAGTGAGTTGTATCTCCAGACAGAGGAACAGTTATAGTAGTGAATTGTATCTCCAGACAGAGGAACAGTTATAGTAGTGAATTGTATGTCCAGACAGAGGAACAGTTATAGTAGTGAGTTGTATCTCCAGAGGAACAGTTATAGTAGTGAATTGTATCTCCAGACAGAGGTACAGATATAGTGGTGAGTTGTAATCTCCAGAGGAACAGTTATAGTAGTGAGTTGTACTTCCAGCGGAACCGTTATAGTGGTGAGTTGTATCTCCAGACAGAGGAACAGTTATAGTGGTGAGTTGTATCTCCAGACAGAGGAACAGTTATAGTGGTGAGTTGTATCTCCAGAGGAACAGTTATAGTGGTGCGTTGTATCTCCAGAGGATCAGTTATAGTAGTGAGTTGTATTTCCAGCGGAACCATTATAGTGGTGAGTTGTATCTCCAGACAGAGGATCAGTTTATAGTGGTGAGTTTGTATCTCCAGACAAGAGGAACAGTTATAGTAGTGAGTTGTTATCTCCAGAGGAACAGTTATAGTGGTGCGTTGTATCTCCAGAGGACCAGTTATAGTGGTGGTTGTATCTCCAGACAGAGGAACAGTTATAGTGGTGAGTTTGTATCTCCAGACAGAGGAACAGTTATAGTAGTGAGTTGTATCTCCCAGAGGAACAGTATATGTAGAGAATTGTATCTCCAGACAGAGGAACCAGATATAGTAGTGAGTGTATCTCCAGAGGAACCAGTTTATAGTGGAGATTGTATCTCCAGACAGAGGAACAGATATTAGTGGTGAGTTGTATCTCCAGACAGAGGAACAGTTATAGTAGTGAGTTGTATCTCCAGACAGAGGAACAGTTATAGTAGTGAGTTGTATCTCCAGACAGAGGAACAGTTATAGTAGTGAGTTGTATCTCCAGAAAGAGGAACAGTTATAGTAGTGAATTGTATCTCCAGACAGAGGAACAGTTATAGTAGTGAGTTGTATCTCCAGACAGAGGAACAGTTATAGTGGTGAGTTGTATCTCCAGGGGAACAGTTATAGTAGTGAGTTGTATCTCCAGAGGAACAGTTATAGTAGTGAGTTGTATCTCCAGACAGAGGAACAGTTATAGTAGTGAGTTGTATCTCCAGAGGAACAGTTATAGTGGTGAGTTGTATCTCCAGACAGAGGAACAGTTATAGTGGTGAGTTGTATCTCCAGACAGAGGAACAGTTATAGTAGTGAGTTGTATCTCCAGACAGAGGAACAGTTATAGTAGTGAATTGTATCTCCAGACAGAGGAACAGTTATAGTAGTGAATTGTATCTCCAGACAGAGGAACAGTTATAGTAGTGAGTTGTATCTCCAGAGGAACAGTTATAGTAGTGAATTGTATCTCCAGACAGAGGAACAGTTATAGTGGTGAGTTGTATCTCCAGAGGAACAGTTATAGTAGTGAGTTGTACTTCCAGCGGAACCGTTATAGTGGTGAGTTGTATCTCCAGACAGAGGAACAGTTATAGTGGTGAGTTGTATCTCCAGACAGAGGAACAGTTATAGTGGTGAGTTGTATCTCCAGAGGAACAGTTATAGTGGTGAGTTGTATCTCCAGAGGAACAGTTATAGTAGTGAGTTGTATTCCAGCGGAACCAGTTATAGTGGTGAGTTGTATCTCCAGACAGAGGAACAGTTATAGTGGTGAGTTGTATCTCCAGACAGAGGAACAGTTATAGTAGTGAGTTGTATCTCCAGAGGAACAGTTATAGTGGTGCGTTGTATCTCCAGAGGAACAGTTATAGTGGTGAGTTGTATCTCCAGACAGAGGAACAGTTATAGTGGTGAGTTGTATCTCCAGACAGAGGAACAGTTATAGTAGTGAGTTGTATCTCCAGAGGAACAGTTATAGTGGTGAGTTGTATCTCCAGACAGAGGAACAGTTATAGTAGTGAGTTGTATCTCCAGAGGAACAGTTATAGTAGTGAGTTGTATCTCCAGACAGAGGAACAGTTATAGTGGTGAGTTGTATCTCCAGAGGAACAGTTATAGTAGTGAGTTGTATCTCCAGAGGAACAGTTATAGTGGTGAGTTGTATGTCCAGACAGAGGACCAGTTATAGTGGTGAGTTGTATCTCCAGACAGAGGAACAGTTATAGTGGTGAGTTGTATCTCCAGAGGAACAGTTATAGTGGTGAGTTGTATCTCCAGACAGAGGAATAGTTATAGTGGTGAGTTGTATCTCCAGACTGAGGAACAGTTATAGTGGTGAGTTGTATCTCCAGAGGAACAGTTATAGTAGTGAGTTGTATCTCCAGAGGAACAGTTATAGTAGTGAGTTGTATCTCCAGACAGAGGAACAGTTATAGTAGTGAGTTGTATCTCCAGAGGAACAGTTATAGTAGTGAGTTGTATCTCCAGACAGAGGAACAGTTATAGTAGTGAATTGTATCTCCAGACAGAGGAACAGTTATAGTAGTGAATTGTATCTCCAGACAGAGGAACAGTTATAGTAGTGAGTTGTATCTCCAGAGGAACAGTTATAGTAGTGAGTTGTATCTCCAGACAGAGGAACAGTTATAGTGGTGAGTTGTATCTCCAGAGGAACAGTTATAGTAGTGAGTTGTATCTCCAGAGGAACAGTTATAGTGGTGAGTTGTATCTCCAGACAGAGGAACAGTTATAGTGGTGAGTTGTATCTCCAGACAGAGGAACAGTTATAGTGGTGAGTTGTATCTCCAGAGGAACAGTTATAGTGGTGAGTTGTATCTCCAGAGGAACAGTTATAGTAGTGAGTTGTATCTCCAGAGGAACAGTTATAGTGGTGAGTTGTATCTCCAGACAGAGGAACAGTTATAGTGGTGAGTTGTATCTCCAGACAGAGGAACAGTTATAGTGGTGAGTTGTATCTCCAGACAGAGGAACAGTTATAGTAGTGAGTTGTATCTCCAGAGGAACAGTTATAGTGGTGAGTTGTATCTCCAGAGGAACAGTTATAGTGGTGAGTTGTATCTCCAGACAGAGGAACAGTTATAGTGTGAGTTGTATCTCCAGAGGAACAGTTATAGTAGTGAGTTGTATCTCCAGAGGAACAGTTATAGTGGTGAGTTGTATCTCCAGACAGAGGAACAGTTATAGTGGTGAGTTGTATCTCCAGACAGAGGAACAGTTATAGTAGTGAGTTGTATCTCCAGAAGAGGAACAGTTATAGTAGTGAATTGTATCTCCAGACAGAGGAACAGTTATAGTAGTGAGTTGTATCTCCAGACAGAGGAACAGTTATAGTGGTGAGTTGTATCTCCAGGGGAACAGTTATAGTAGTGAGTTGTATCTCCAGAGGAACAGTTATAGTGGTGAGTTGTATCTCCAGAGGAACAGTTATAGTGGTGAGTTGTATCACCAGAGGAACAGTTATAGTGGTGAGTTGTATCTCCAGACAGAGGGACAGTTATAATAGTGAGTTGTATCTCCAGAGGAACAGTTATAGTGGTGAGTTGTATCTCCAGACAGAGGAACAGTTATAGTGGTGAGTTGTATCTCCAGACAGAGGAACAGTTATAGTAGTGAGTTGTATCTCCAGAGGAACAGTTATAGTAGTGAGTTGTATCTCCAGACAGAGGAACAGTTATAGTGGTGAGTTGTATCTCCAGAGGAACAGTTATAGTAGTGAGTTGTATCTCCAGCGGAACCGTTATAGTGGTGAGTTGTATCTCCAGACAGAGGAACAGTTATAGTGGTGAGTTGTATCTCCAGACAGAGGAACAGTTATAGTGGTGAGTTGTATCTCCAGAGGAACAGTATAGTGGTGCGTTGTATCTCCAGAGGATCAGTTATAGTTAGTGAGTTGTATTCCCGCGGAACCATTATAGTGGTGAGTTGTATCTCCAGACAGAGGAACAGTTATAGTGGTGAGTTGTATCTCCAGACAGAGGAACAGTTATAGTAGTGAGTTGTATCTCCAGAGGAACAGTTATAGTGGTGCGTTGTATCTCCAGAGGACCAGTTATAGTGGTGAGTTGTATCTCCAGACAGAGGAACAGTTATAGTGTTGAGGTTGTACCTCCAGAGGAACAGTTATAGTAGTGAGTTGTATCTCCAGAGGAACAGTTATAGTAGTGAGTTGTATCTCCCAGACAGAGGAACAGTTATAGCAGTGAATTGTATCTCCAGACAGAGGAACAGTTATAGTAGTGAGTTGTATCTCCAGAGGAACAGTTATAGTGGTGAGTTGTATCTCCAGACAGAGGAAACAGTTATAGCCGTGAATTGTATCTCCAGACAGAGGAACATTTATAGTAGTGAGTTGTATCTCCAGAGGAACAGTTATAGTGGTGAGTTGTATCTCCAGACAGAGGAACAGTTATAGTAGTGAGTTGTATCTCCAGACAGAGGAACAGTTATAGTAGTGAGTTGTATCTCCAGACAGAGGAACAGTTATAGTAGTGAGTTGTATCTCCAGACAGAGGAACAGTTATAGTGGTGAGTTGTATCTCCAGAGGAACAGTTATAGTAGTGAGTTGTATCTCCAGAGGAACAGTTATAGTAGTGAGTTGTATCTCCAGACAGAGGAACAGTTATAGTAGTGAGTTGTATCTCCAGAGGAACAGTTATAGTGGTGAGTTGTATCTCCAGACAGAGGAACAGTTATAGTGGTGAGTTGTATCTCCAGACGGAGGAACAGTTATAGTAGTGAGTTGTATCTCCAGACAGAGGAACAGTTATAGTAGTGAATTGTATCTCCAGACAGAGGAACAGTTATAGTAGTGAATTGTATGTCCAGACAGAGGAACAGTTATAGTAGTGAGTTGTATCTCCAGAGGAACAGTTATAGTAGTGAATTGTATCTCCAGACAGAGGTACAGATATAGTGGTGAGTTGTAATCTCCAGAGGAACCAGTTATAGTAGTGAGTTGTACTTCCAGCGGGAAACCGTTATAGTGGTGAGTTGTATCTCCAGACAGAGGAACAGTTATAGTGGTGAGTTGTATCTCCAGGACAGCGGAACAGTTATAGTGGTGAGTTGTATCTCCAGAGGAACAGTTATAGTGGTGCGTTGTATCTCCAGAGGATCAGTTATAGTAGTGAGTTGTATTCCAGCGGAAACCATTATAGTGGTGAGTTGTATCTCCAGACAGAGGATCAGTTATAGTGGTGAGTGTATCTCCAGACAGAGGAACAGTATTGTAGTGAGTTGTATCTCCAGAGGAACAGTTATAGTGGTGCGTTTTGTATCTCCAGAGGACCCAGTTATAGTGGTGAGTTGTATCTCCAGACAGAGGAACAGTTATAGTGGTGAGTTGTTATCTCCAGGACAGAGGAACAGTTATAGTAGTGAGTTGTATCTCCAGAGGAACAGTTATAGTAGAGAATTGTATCTCCAGACAGGGAACAGATATAGTAGTGAGTTGTATCTCCAGAGGAACAGTTATAGTAGAGAATTGTATCTCCAGACAGAGGAACAGATATAGTGGTGAGTTTGTATCTCCAGAGGAACAGTTATAGTAGTGAGTTGTATTTCCAGCGGAAACCGTTATAGTGGTGAGTTGTATGTCCAGACAGAGGACCAGTTATAGTGGTGAGTTGTATCTCCAGACAGAGGAACAGTTATAGTGGGTAGGTTGTATCTCCAGAGGAAACAGTTATAGTGGTGAGTTGTATCTCCAGACAGAGGAATAGTTATAGTGGTGAGTTGTATCTCCAGACTGAGGAACAGTTATAGTGGTGAGTTGTATCTCCAGGGGAACAGTTTATAGTAGTGAGTTGTATCTCCAGAGGAACAGTTATAGTAGTGAGTTGTATCTCCAGACAGAGGAACAGTTATAGTAGTGAGTTGTATCTCCCAGAAGGGAACAGTTATAGTGGTGAGTTGTATCTCCAGACAGAGGAATAGTTATTAGTTGGTGAGTTGGTTCCCAGACGGAGGAACAGTTATAGTAGTGAGTGTATCTCCAGACAGAGGAACAGTTATAGTAGTGAATTGTATCTCCAGACAGAGGAACAGTTATAGTAGTGAATTGTATGTCCAGACAGAGGAACATTTATAGTAGTGAGTTGTAATCTCCAGAGGAACAGTTATAGTAGTGAATTGTATCTCCAGACAGAGGTACAGATATAGTGGTGAGTTGTACATCTCCAGAGGAACAGTTATAGTAGTGAGTTGTACTTCCAGCGGAACCGTTATAGTGGTGAGTTGTATCTCCAGACAGAGGAACAGTTATAGTGGTGAGTGTATCTTCCAGACAGATGAACAGTTATAGTGGTGAGTTTGTATCTCAGAGGAACAGTTATAGTGGTGTGCGTGTGATCTCCAGAGGATCAGTTATAGTAGTGAGTTGTATTTCCAGCGGAACCATTATAGTGGTGAGTTGTATCTCCAGACAGAGGAACAGTTATAGTGGTGAGTGTATCTCCAGACAGAGGAACAGTTATAGTGGTGAGTTGTATCTCCAGACAGAGGAACAGTTATAGTAGTGAGTTTGTATCTCCAGAGGAACAGTTATAGTGGTTGCGTTGTATCTCCAGAGGACCAGTTATAGTGGTTGAGTTGTATCTCCAGACAGGAGGAACAGTTTATAGTGTTGAGTTGTACCTCCAGAGGAACAGTATAGTAGTGAGTTGTATCTCCAGAGGAACAGTTATAGTGGTGAGTTGTATCTCCGCAGTACCAGAGGAACAGTTATAGTGGTGAGTGTGATCTCCAGACAGAGGAAACAGTTATAGTAGTGAGTTGTATCTCCAGAAAGAGGAACAGTTATAGTAGTGAATGTATCTCCAGACAGAGGAACAGTTATAGTAGTGAGTTGTATCTCCAGACAGAGGAACAGTTATAGTGGTGAGTTGTATCTCCAGGGGAACGTTATAGTAGTGAGTTGTATCTCCAGAGGAACAGTTATAGTGGTGAGTTGTATCTCCAGAGGAACAGTTATAGTGGTGAGTTGTATCACCAGAGGAACCAGTTTATAGTGGTGAGTTGTATCTCCAGACAGAGGGACAGTTATAATAGTGAGTTGTATCTCCAGAGGAACTGTTATAGTGTGTGCGTTGGTACTCCAGGACAGAGGAACAGTTTTATTAGTGGTGCGTTGTATCTCCAGACAGAGGAACAGTTATAGTAGTGAGTTGTATCTCCAGAGGAACAGTTATAGTAGTGAATTGTATCTCCAGACAGAGGTACAGATATAGTGGTGAGTTGTAATCTCCAGAGGCAACAGTTATAGTAGTGAGTTGTACTTCCAGCGGAACCGTTTATAGTGGTGAGTTGTATCTCCAGACAGAGGAACAGTTATAGTGGTGAGTTGTATCTCCAGACAGAGGAACAGTTTATAGTGGTGAGTTGTATCTCCAGAGGAACAGTTATAGTGGTGCGTTGTATCTCCAGAGGATCAGTTATAGTAGTGAGTTTGTATTTCCAGCGGGAACCATTATAGTGGTGAGTTGTATCTCCAGACAGAGGAACAGTTATAGTGGTGAGTTGTATCTCCAGACAGAGGAACAGTTATAGTAGTGAGTTGTATCTCCAGAGGAACATGTTATAGTGGTGCGTTGTATCTCCAGAGGACCAGTTATAGTGGTGAGTTGTATCTCCAGACAGAGGAACAGTTATAGTGTTGAGTGTACCTCCAGAGGAACAGTTATAGTAGTGAGTGTATCTCCAGAGGAACAGTTATAGTGGTGAATTGTATCTCCAGACAGAGGAACAGTTATAGTAGTGAGTTGTATCTCCAGACAGAGGAACAGTTATAGTAGTGAGTTGTATCTCCAGACAGAGGAACAGTTATAGTGGTGAGTTGTATCTCCAGAGGAACAGTTATAGTAGTGAGTGTATCTCCAGAGGAACAGTTATAGTAGTGAGTTGTATCTCCAGACAGAGGAACAGTTATAGCAGTGAATTGTATCTCCAGACAGAGGAACAGTTATAGTAGTGAGTTGTATCTCCAGAGGAACAGTTATAGTAGTGAGTTGTATCTCCAGACAGAGGAACAGTTATAGTGGTGAGTTGTATCTCCAGGGGAACAGTTATAGTAGTGAGTTGTATCTCCAGAGGAACAGTTATAGTGGTGAGTTGTATCTCCAGAGGAACAGTTATAGTGGTGAGTTGTATCACCAGAGGAACAGTTATAGTGGTGAGTTGTATCTCCAGACAGAGGGACAGTTATAATAGTGAGTTGTATCTCCAGAGGAACTGTTATAGTGGTGCGTTGTATCTCCAGACAGAGGAAACAGTTATAGTGGTGCGTTGTATCTCCAGACAGAGGAAACAGTTATAGTAGTGAGTTGTATCTCCAGAGGAACAGTTATAGTAGTGAATTGTATCTCCAGACAGAGGTACAGATATAGTGGTGAGTTGTAATCTCCAGAGGAACAGTTATAGTAGTGAGTTGTACTTCCAGCGGAACCGTTATAGTGTGAGTTGTATCTCCAGACAGAGGAACAGTTATAGTGGTGAGTTGTATCTCCAGACAGAGGAACAGTTATAGTGGTGAGTTGTATCTCCAGAGGAACAGTTATAGTGGTTGCGTTGTATCTCCAGAGGATCAGTTATAGTAGTGAGTTGTATTTCCAGCGGAACCATTATAGTGGTGAGTTGTATCTCCAGACAGAGGAAACAGTTATAGTGGTGAGTTGTATCTCCAGACAGAGGAACAGTTATAGTAGTGAGTTTGTATCTCCAGAGGAACAGTTATAGTGGTGCGTTGTATCTCCAGAGGACCAGTTATAGTGGTGAGTTGTATCTCCAGACAGAGGAACAGTTATAGTGTTGAGTTGTACCTCCAGAGGAACAGTTATAGTAGTGAGTTGTATCTCCAGAGGAAACAGTTTATAGTGGTGAATTGTATCTCCAGACAGAGGAACAGTTATAGTAGTGAGTTGTATCTCCAGACAGAGGAACAGTTATAGTAGTGAGTTGTATCTCAGACAGAGGAACAGTTATAGTGGGTGAGTTGTATCTCCAGAGGAACAGTTTATAGTAGTGAGTTGTATCTCCAGAGGAACAGTTATAGTAGTGAGTTGTATCTCCAGACAGAGGAACAGTTATAGCAGTGAATTGTATCTCCAGACAGAGGAACAGTTATAGTAGTGAGTTGTATCTCCAGAGGAACAGTTATAAGTGGTGAGTTGTATCTCCAGACCGAGGAACAGTTATAGCAGTGAATTGTATCTCCAGACAGAGGAACAGTTATAGTAGTGAGTTGTATCTCCAGAGGAACAGTTATAGTGGTGAGTTGTATCTCCAGACTGAGGAACAGTTATTGTAGTGAGTTGTATCTCCAGAAAGAGGGACAGTTATAGTAATGAATTGTATCTCCAGACAGAGGAACAGTTATAGTAGTGAGTTGTATCTCCAGACAGAGGAACAGTTATAGTGGTGAGTTGTATCTCCAGGGGAACAGTTATAGTAGTGAGTTGTATCTCCAGAGGAACAGTTATAGTGGTGAGTTGTATCTCCAGACAGAGGAATAGTTATAGTGGTGAGTTGTATCTCCAGACTGAGGAACAGTTATAGTAGTGAGTTGTATCTCCAGACAGAGGAACAGTTATAGTAGTGAATTGTATCTCCAGACAGAGGAACAGTTATAGTAGTGAATTGTATGTCCAGACAGAGGAACAGTTATAGTAGTGAGTTGTATCTCCAGAGGAACAGTTATAGTAGTGAATTGTATCTCCAGACAGAGGAACAGTTATAGTGGTGAGTTGTAATCTCCAGAGGAACAGTTTATAGTAGTGAGTTGTACTTCCAGCGGAACCGTTATAGTGGTGAGTTGTATCTCCAGACAGAGGAACAGTTATAGTGGTGAGTTGTATCTCCAGACAGAGGAACAGTTATAGTGGTGAGTTGTATCTCCAGAGGAACAGTTATAGTGGTGCGTTGTATCTCCAGAGGACCAGTTATAGTAGTGAGTTGTATTTCCAGCGGAACCGTTATAGTGGTGAGTTGTATCTCCAGACAGAGGAACAGTTATAGTGGTGAGTTGTATCTCCAGACAGAGGAACAGTTATAGTAGTGAGTTGTATCTACAGAGGAACAGTTATAGTGGTGCGTTGTATCTCCAGAGGACCAGTTATAGTGGTGAGTTGTATCTCCAGACAGAGGAACAGTTATAGTGTTGAGTTGTATCTCCAGAGGAACAGTTATAGTAGAGAATTGTATCTCCAGACAGAGGAACAGATATAGTGGTGAGTTGTATCTCCAGAGGAACAGTTATAGTAGTGAGTTGTATTTCCAGCGGAACCGTTATAGTGGTGAGTTGTATCTCCAGACAGAGGACCAGTTATAGTGGTGAGTTGTATCTCCAGACAGAGAAACAGTTATAGTGGTGAGTTGTATATCCAGACTGAGGAACAGTTATAGTAGTGAGTTGTATCTCCAGACAGAGGAACAGTTATAGTAGTGAATTGTATCTCCAGACAGAGGAACAGTTATTTGTAGTGAGTTGTATCTCCAGAAAGAGGAACAGTTTATAGTAATGAATTGTATCTCCAGACAGAGGAACAGTTATAGTAGTGAGTTGTATCTCCAGACAGAGGAACAGTTATAGTGGTGAGTTGTATCTCCAGGGGAACAGTTATAGTAGTGAGTTGTATCTCCAGAGGAACAGTTACCGTAGTGAGTTGTATCTCCAGACAGAGGAACATTTATAGTAGTGAGTTGTATCTCCAGAGGAACAGTTATAGTGGTGAGTTGTATCTCCAGACAGAGGAATAGTTATAGTGGTGAGTTGTATCTCCAGACGGAGGAACAGTTATAGTAGTGAGTTGTATCTCCAGACAGAGGAACAGTTATAGTAGTGAATTGTATCTCCAGACAGAGGAACAGTTATAGTAGTGAATTGTATGTCCAGACAGAGGAACAGTTATAGTAGTGAGTTGTATCTCCAGAGGAACAGTTATAGTAGTGAATTGTATCTCCAGACAGAGGTACAGATATAGTGGTGAGTTGTAATCTCCAGAGGAACAGTTATAGTAGTGAGTTGTACTTCCAGCGGAACCGTTATAGTGGTGAGTTGTATCTCCAGACAGAGGAACAGTTATAGTGGTGAGTTGTATCTCCAGACAGAGGAACAGTTATAGTGGTGAGTTGTATCTCCAGAGGAACAGTTATAGTGGTGCGTTGTATCTCCAGAGGATCAGTTATAGTAGTGAGTTGTATTTCCAGCGGAACCATTATAGTGGTGAGTTGTATCTCCAGACAGAGGAACAGTTATAGTGGTGAGTTGTATCTCCAGACATAGGAACAGTTATAGTAGTGAGTTGTATCTCCAGAGGAACAGTTATAGTGGTGCGTTGTATCTCCAGAGGACCAGTTATAGTGGTGAGTTGTATCTCCAGACAGAGGAACAGTTATAGTGTTGAGTTGTACCTCCAGAGGAACAGTTATAGTAGTGAGTTGTATCTCCAGAGGAACAGTTATAGTGGTGAGTTGTATCTCCAGACAGAGGAACAGTTATAGTGGTGAGTTGTATCTCCAGACAGAGGAAACAGTTATAGTAGTGAGTTGTATCTCCAGAGGAACAGTTATAGTAGAGAATTGTATCTCCAGACAGAGGAACAGATATAGTGGTGAGTTGTATCTCCAGAGGAACAGTTTATAGTAGTGAGTTGTATTCCAGCGGAACCGTTATAGTGGTGAGTTTGTATCTCCAGACAGAGGACCAGTTATAGTGGTGAGTTGTATCTCCAGACAGAGGAACAGTTATAGTGGTGAGTTGTATCTCCAGAGGACAGTTATAGTGGTGAGGTGTATCTCCAGACAGAGGAATAGTTATAGTGGTGAGTTGTATCTCCAGAACTGAGGAACAGTTATAGTGGTGAGTTGTATCTCCAGGGGAACAGTTATAGTAGTGAGTTGTATCTCAAGAGGAACAGTTATAGTAGTGAGTTGTATCTCCAGGACAGAGGAACAGTTATAGTAGTGAGTTGTATCTCCAGAGGAACAGTTATAGTGGTGAGTTGTATCTCCAGACAGAGGAATAGTTCTAGTGGTGAGTTGTATCTCCAGACGGAGGAACAGTTATAGTAGTGAGTTGTATCTCCAGACAGAGGAACAGTTATAGTAGTTGAATTGTATCCTCCAGACAGAGGAACGTTATAGTAGTGAATTGTATGTCCAGACAGAGGGAACAGTTATAGTAGTGAGTTGTATCTCCAGAGAACAGTTTATAGTAGGAATTGTATCTCCAGGACAGAGGTACAGATATAGTGGTGAGTTGTAATCTCCAGAGGAACAGTATAGTAGTGAGTTGTACTTCCAGCGGAACCGTTATAGATGGTGAGTTGTATCTCCAGACAGAGGAACAGTTATAGTGGTGAGTTGTATCTCCAGACAGACGGAACAGTTATAGTGGTGAGTTGTATCTCCAGACAGAGGAACAGTTATAGTAGTGAGTTGTATCTCCAGAGGTACAGTTATAGTGGTGCGTTGTATCTCCAGAGGACCAGTTATAGTGGTGAGTTGTATCTCCAGACAGAGGAACAGTTATAGTGTTGAGTTGTACCTCCAGAGGAACAGTTATAGTAGTGAGTTGTATCTCCAGAGGAACAGTTATAGTGGTGAGTTGTATCTCCAGACAGAGGAACAGTTATAGTGGTGAGTTGTATCTCCAGACAGAGGGACAGTTATAGTAGTGAGTTGTATCTCCAGAAAGAGGAACAGTTATAGTAGTGAATTGTATCTCCAGACAGAGGAACAGTTATAGTAGTGAGTTGTATCTCCAGACAGAGGAACAGTTATAGTGGTGAGTTGTATCTCCAGGGGAACAGTTTATAGTAGTGAGTTGTATCTCCAGAGGAACAGTTATAGTGGTGAGTTGTATCTCCAGAGGAACAGTTATAGTGGTGAGTTGTATCACCAGAGGAACAGTTATAGTGGTGAGTTGTATCTCCAGACAGAGGGACAGTTATAATAGTGAGTTGTATCTCCAGAGGAAACTGTTATAGTGGTGCGTTGTATCTCCAGACAGAGGAAACAGTTATAGTGGTGCGTTGTATCTCCCAGACAGAGGAACAGTTATAGTAGTGAGTTGTATCTCCAGAGGAACAGTTATAGTGGTGCGTTGTATCTCCAGACGACCAGTTATAGTGGTGAATTGTATCTCCAGACAGAGGAACAGTTATAGTAGTGAGTTGTATCTCCAGACAGAGGAACAGTTATAGTAGTGAGTTGTATCTCCAGACAGAGGAACAGTTATAGTGGTGAGTTGTATCTCCAGAGGAACAGTTATAGTAGTGAGTTGTATCTCCAGAGGAACAGTTATAGTAGTGAGTTGTATCTCCAGACAGAGGAACAGTTATAGCAGTGAATTGTATCTCCAGACAGAGGAACAGTTATAGTAGTGAGTTGTATCTCCAGAGGAACAGTTATAGTGGTGAGTTGTATCTCCAGACAGAGGAACAGTTATAGTGGTGAGTTGTATCTCCAGACTGAGGAACAGTTATTGTAGTGAGTTGTATCTCCAGAAAGAGGGACAGTTATAGTAATGAATTGTATCTCCAGACAGAGGAACAGTTATAGTAGTGAGTTGTATCTCCAGACAGAGGAACAGTTATAGTGGTGAGTTGTATCTCCAGGGGAACAGTTATAGTAGTGAGTTGTATCTCCAGAGGAACAGTTATAGTGGTGAGTTGGTGTATCTCCAGACAGAGGAATAGTTATAGTGGTGAGTTGTATCTCCAGACTGAGGAACAGTTATAGTAGTGAGTTGTATCTCCAGACAGAGGAACAGTTTATAGTAGTGAATTGTATCTCCAGACAGAGGAACAGTTATAGTAGTGAATTGTATGTCCAGACAGAGCGGAACAGTTATAGTAGTGAGTTGTATCTCCAGAGGAACAGTTATAGTAGTGAATTGTATCTCCAGACAGAGGAACAGTTATAGTGGTGAGTTGTAATCTCCAGAGGAACAGTTATAGTAGTGAGTTGTACTTCCAGCGGAACCGTTATAGTGGGTGAGTTGTATCTCCAGACAGAGGAACAGTTATAGTGGTGAGTTGTATCTCCAGACAGAGGAACAGTTATAGTGGTGAGTTGTATCTCCAGAGGAACAGTTATAGTGGTGCGTTGTATCTCCAGAGGACCAGTTATAGTAGTGAGTTGTATTTCCAGCGGAACCGTTATAGTGGAGAGTTGTATCTCCAGACAGAGGAACAGTTTTAGTGGTGAGTTGTATCTCCAGACAGAGGAACAGTTATAGTAGTGAGTTGTATCTCCAGAGGAACAGTTATAGTGGTGCGTTTGTATCTCCAGAGGACCAGTTATAGTGGTGAGTTGTATCTCCAGACAGAGGAACAGTTATAGTGTTGAGTTGTATCTCCAGAGGAACAGTTATAGTAGAGAATTGTATCTCCAGACAGAGGAACAGATATAGTGGTGAGTTGTATCTCCAGAGGAACAGTTATAGTAGTGAGTTGTATTTCCAGCGGACCGTTATAGTAGTGAGTTGTATCTCCAGACAGAGGAACAGTTATAGTAGTGAGTTGTATCTCCAGACAGAGGAACAGTTATTGTGGTGAGTTGTATCTCCAGAGGAAACAGTTATAGTAGTGAGTTGTATCTCCAGAGGAACAGTTATAGTAGTGAGTTGTATCTCCAGACAGGAGGAACAGTTATAGCAGTGAATTGTATCTCCAGACAGAGGAACAGTTATAGTAGTGAGTTGTATCTCCAGAGGAACAGTTATAGTGGTGAGTTGTATCTCCAGACAGAGGAACAGTTATAGTGGTGAGTTGTATCTCCAGACTGAGGAACAGTTATTGTAGTGAGTTGTATCTCCAGAAAGAGGGACAGTTATAGTAATGAATTGTATCTCCAGACAGAGGACAGTTATAGTAGTGAGTTGTATCTCCAGACAGAGGAACAGTTATAGTGGTGAGTTGTATCTCCAGGGGAACAGTTATAGTAGTGAGTTGTATCTCCAGAGGAACAGTTATAGTGGTGAGTTGTATCTCCAGACAGAGGAATAGTTATAGTGGTGAGTTGTATCTCCAGACTGAGGAACAGTTATAGTAGTGAGTTGTATCTCCAGACAGAGGAACAGTTATAGTAGTGAATTGTATCTCCAGACAGAGGAACAGTTCTAGTAGTGAATTGTATGTCCAGACAGAGGAAACAGTTATAGTAGTGAGTTGTATCTCCAGAGGAACAGTTATAGTAGTTGAATTGTATCTCCAGACAGAGGAACAGTTATAGTGCGTGAGTTGTTAATCTCCAGAGGAACAGTTATAGTAGTGAGTTGTACTTCCAGCGGAACCGTTATAGTGGTGAGTGTATCTCCAGACAGAGGAACAGTTATAGTGGTGAGTGTATCTCCAGACAGTAGGACCAGTTATAGTGGTGAGTTGTATCTCCAGAGGAACAGTTATAGTGGTTGCGTTGTATCTCCAGAGGACAGTTATAGTAGTGAGTTGTATTTCCAGCGGGGGAACGTTATAGTGGAGAGTTGTATCTCCAGACAGAGGAACAGTTTTAGTGGTGAGTTGTACTCAAGACAGAGGAAAGGAACAGTTATAGTAGTGAGTTGTATCTCCAGAGGAACAGTTGATAGTGGTGCGTTGTATCTCCAGAGGACAGTTATAGTGGTGAGTTGTATCTCCAGACAGAGGAACAGGTATAGTGTTGAGTTGTATCTCCAGAGGAACAGTTATAGTAGAGAATTGTATCTCCAGACGAGGAACAGATATTAGTGGTGAGTTGTATCTCCAGAGGAACAGTTTAGTAGTGAGTTGTATTTCCAGCGGAACCGTTATAGTGGTGAGTTGTATCTCCAGACAGAGGACCAGTTATAGTGGTGAGTTGGTATCTCCAGACAGAGAAACAGTTATAGTGGTGAGTTGTATCTCCAGAGGAACAGTTATAGTGGTGAGTTGTATCTCCAGACAGAGGAATATGTTTATAGTGGTGAGTTGTATCTCCAGACTGAGGAACAGTTATAGTAGTGAGTTGTATCTCCAGACAGAGGAACAGTTATAGTAGTGAATTGTAATCTCCAACAGAGGAACAGTTATTGTAGTGAGTTGTATCTCCAGAAAGAGGAACAGTTATAGTAATGATTGTATCTCCAGACAGAGGAACAGTTATAGTGTGAGTTGTATCTCCAGACAGAGGAACAGTTATAGTGGTGAGTTGTATCTCCAGGGGAAACAGTTATATAGTAGTGAGTTGTATCTCCAGAGGAACAGTTATAGTAGTGAGTTGTATCTCCAGACAAGAGGAACAGTTATAGTAGTGAGTTGTATCTCCAGAGGAACAGTTATAGTGGTGAGTTGTATCTCCAGACAGAGGAATAGTTATAGTGGTGAGTTGTATCTCCAGACGGAGGAAAGTTATAGTAGTGAGTTGTATCTCCAGACAGAGGAACAGTTATAGTAGTGAATTGTATCTCCAGACAGAGGAACAGTTATAGTAGTGAATTGTATGTCCAGACAGAGGAACAGTTATAGTAGTGAGTTGTATCTCCAGAGGAACAGTTATAGTAGTGAGTTGTATCTCCAGACAGAGGAACAGTTATAGTGGTGAGTTGTAATCTCCAGAGGAACAGTTATAGTAGTGAGTTGTATCTCCAGAGGAACAGTTATAGTGGTGAGTTGTATCTCCAGACAGAGGAACAGTTATAGTGGTGAGTTGTATCTCCAGAGGAACAGTTATAGTGGTGCGTTGTATCTCCAGAGGACCAGTTATAGTGGTGAGTTGTATCTCCAGACAGAGGAACAGTTATAGTGTGAGTTGTATCTCCAGAGGAACAGTTATAGTGGTGAGTTGTATCTCCAGAGGAACAGTTATAGTAGTGAGTTGTATCTCCAGCGGAACAGTTATAGTGGTGAGTTGTATCTCCAGACAGAGGAACAGTTATAGTGGTGAGTTGTATCTCCAGACAGAGGAACAGTTATAGTAGTGAGTTGTATCTCCAGAGGAACAGTTATAGTGGTGAGTTGTATCTCCAGAGGAACAGTTATAGTGGTGAGTTGTATCTCCAGACAGAGGAACAGTTATAGTGTTGAGTTGTATCTCCAGAGGAACAGTTATAGTAGTGAGTTGTATCTCCAGACAGAGGAACAGTTATAGTGGTGAGTTGTATCTCCAGAGGAACAGTTATAGTAGTGAGTTGTATCTCCAGCGGAACAGTTATAGTGGTGAGTTGTATCTCCAGACAGAGGACAGTTATAGTGGTGAGTTGTATCTCCAGACAGAGAAACAGTTATAGTGGTGAGTTGTATCTCCAGAGGAACAGTTATAGTGGTGAGTTGTATCTCCAGACAGAGGAACAGTTATAGTGGTGAGTTGTATCTCCAGACAGAGGAACAGTTATAGTGGTGAGTTGTATCTCCAGACAGAGGAACAGTTATAGTAGTGAGTTGTATCTCCAGACAGAGGAACAGTTATAGTAGTGAGTTGTATCTCCAGACAGAGGAACAGTTATAGTAGTGAGTTGTATCTCCAGACAGAGGAACAGTTATAGTAGTGAGTTGTATCTCCAGACAGAGGAACAGTTATAGTGGTGAGTTGTATCTCCAGGGGAACAGTTATAGTAGTGAGTTGTATCTCCAGAGGAACAGTTATAGTAGTGAGTTGTATCTCCAGACAGAGGAACAGTTATAGTAGTGAGTTGTATCTCCAGAGGAACAGTTATAGTGGTGAGTTGTATCTCCAGACAGAGGAATAGTTATAGTGGTGAGTTGTATCTCCAGACGGAGGAACAGTTATAGTAGTGAGTTGTATCTCCAGACAGAGGAACAGTTATAGTAGTGAATTGTATCTCCAGACAGAGGAACAGTTATAGTAGTGAATTGTATCTCCAGACAGAGGAACAGTTATAGTAGTGAGTTGTATCTCCAGAGGAACAGTTATAGTAGTGAATTGTATCTCCAGACAGAGGAACAGTTATAGTGGTGAGTTGTATCTCCAGAGGAACAGTTATAGTAGTGAGTTGTACTTCCAGCGGAACCGTTATAGTGGTGAGTTGTATCTCCAGACAGAGGAACAGTTATAGTGGTGAGTTGTATCTCCAGACAGAGGAACAGTTATAGTGGTGAGTTGTATCTCCAGAGGAACAGTTATAGTGGTGCGTTGTATCTCCAGAGGAACAGTTATAGTAGTGAGTTGTATTTCCAGCGGAACCATTATAGTGGTGAGTTGTATCTCCAGACAGAGGAACAGTTATAGTGGTGAGTTGTATCTCCAGACAGAGGAACAGTTATAGTAGTGAGTTGTATCTCCAGAGGAACAGTTATAGTGGTGCGTTGTATCTCCAGAGGACCAGTTATAGTGGTGAGTTGTATCTCCAGACAGAGGAACAGTTATAGTGTTGAGTTGTACCTCCAGAGGAACAGTTATAGTAGTGAGTTGTATCTCCAGAGGAACAGTTATAGTGGTGAATTGTATCTCCAGACAGAGGAACAGTTATAGTAGTGAGTTGTATCTCCAGACAGAGGAACAGTTATAGTAGTGAGTTGTATCTCCAGACAGAGGAACAGTTATAGTAGTGAGTTGTATCTCCAGACAGAGGAACAGTTATAGTGGTGAGTTGTATCTCCAGAGGAACAGTTATAGTAGTGAGTTGTATCTCCAGAGGAACAGTTATAGTAGTGAGTTGTATCTCCAGACAGAGGAACAGTTATAGTAGTGAATTGTATCTCCAGACAGAGGAACAGTTATAGTAGTGAGTTGTATCTCCAGAGGAACAGTTATAGTGGTGAGTTGTATCTCCAGACTGAGGAACAGTTATTGTAGTGAGTTGTATCTCCAGAAAGAGGAACAGTTATAGTAGTGAGTTGTATCTCCAGACAGAGGAACAGTTATAGTAGTGAGTTGTATCTCCAGACAGAGGAACAGTTATAGTGGTGAGTTGTATCTCCAGAGGAACAGTTATAGTAGTGAGTTGTATCTCCAGAGGAACAGTTATAGTGGTGAGTTGTATCTCCAGACAGAGGAACAGTTATAGTGGTGAGTTGTATCTCCAGACAGAGGAACAGTTATAGTAGTGAGTTGTATCTCCAGACAGAGGAACAGTTATAGTAGTGAATTGTATCTCCAGACAGAGGAACAGTTATAGTAGTGAATTGTATCTCCAGACAGAGGAACAGTTATAGTAGTGAGTTGTATCTCCAGAGGAACAGTTATAGTAGTGAATTGTATCTCCAGACAGAGGAACAGTTATAGTGGTGAGTTGTATCTCCAGAGGAACAGTTATAGTAGTGAGTTGTACTTCCAGCGGAACCGTTATAGTGGTGAGTTGTATCTCCAGACAGAGGAACAGTTATAGTGGTGAGTTGTATCTCCAGACAGAGGAACAGTTATAGTGGTGAGTTGTATCTCCAGAGGAACAGTTATAGTGGTGAGTTGTATCTCCAGAGGACCAGTTATAGTAGTGAGTTGTATTTCCAGCGGAACCGTTATAGTGGTGAGTTGTATCTCCAGACAGAGGAACAGTTATAGTGGTGAGTTGTATCTCCAGACAGAGGAACAGTTATAGTAGTGAGTTGTATCTCCAGAGGAACAGTTATAGTGGTGCGTTGTATCTCCAGAGGACCAGTTATAGTGGTGAGTTGTATCTCCAGACAGAGGAACAGTTATAGTGTTGAGTTGTATCTCCAGAGGAACAGTTATAGTAGTGAGATTGTATCTCCAGACAGAGGAACAGTTATAGTGGTGAGTTGTATCTCCAGAGGAACAGTTATAGTAGTGAGTTGTATTTCCAGCGGAACAGTTATAGTGGTGAGTTGTATCTCCAGACAGAGGACAGTTATAGTGGTGAGTTGTATCTCCAGACAGAGAAACAGTTATAGTGGTGAGTTGTATCTCCAGAGGAACAGTTATAGTGGTGAGTTGTATCTCCAGACAGAGGAACAGTTATAGTGGTGAGTTGTATCTCCAGACAGAGGAACAGTTATAGTAGTGAGTTGTATCTCCAGACAGAGGAACAGTTATAGTAGTGAATTGTATCTCCAGACAGAGGAACAGTTATTGTAGTGAGTTGTATCTCCAGAAAGAGGAACAGTTATAGTAGTGAGTTGTATCTCCAGACAGAGGAACAGTTATAGTAGTGAGTTGTATCTCCAGACAGAGGAACAGTTATAGTGGTGAGTTGTATCTCCAGGGGAACAGTTATAGTAGTGAGTTGTATCTCCAGAGGAACAGTTATAGTAGTGAGTTGTATCTCCAGACAGAGGAACAGTTATAGTAGTGAGTTGTATCTCCAGAGGAACAGTTATAGTGGTGAGTTGTATCTCCAGACAGAGGAACAGTTATAGTGGTGAGTTGTATCTCCAGACGGAGGAACAGTTATAGTAGTGAGTTGTATCTCCAGACAGAGGAACAGTTATAGTAGTGAGTTGTATCTCCAGACAGAGGAACAGTTATAGTAGTGAATTGTATCTCCAGACAGAGGAACAGTTATAGTAGTGAGTTGTATCTCCAGAGGAACAGTTATAGTAGTGAATTGTATCTCCAGACAGAGGAACAGTTATAGTGGTGAGTTGTATCTCCAGAGGAACAGTTATAGTAGTGAGTTGTATCTCCAGCGGAAACAGTTATAGTGGTGAGTTGTATCTCCAGACAGAGGAACAGTTATAGTGGTGAGTTGTATCTCCAGAGGAGGAACAGTTATAGTGGTGAGTTGTATCTCCAGAGGAACAGTTATAGTGGTGAGTTGTATCTCCAGACAGAGGAACAGTTATAGTGGTGAGTTGTATCTCCAGACAGGAACAGTTATAGTGGTGAGTTGTATCTCCAGAGGAACAGTTATAGTAGTGAGTTGTATCTCCAGAGGAACAGTTATAGTGGTGAGTTGTATCTCCAGACAGAGGAACAGTTATAGTGGTGAGTTGTATCTCCAGACAGAGGAACAGTTATAGTAGTGAGTTGTATCTCCAGAGGAACAGTTATAGTGGTGAGTTGTATCTCCAGAGGAACAGTTATAGTGGTGAGTTGTATCTCCAGACAGAGGAACAGTTATAGTGTGAGTTGTATCTCCAGAGGAACAGTTATAGTAGTGAGTTGTATCTCCAGACAGAGGAACAGTTATAGTGGTGAGTTGTATCTCCAGAGGAACAGTTATAGTAGTGAGTTGTATCTCCAGCGGAACAGTTATAGTGGTGAGTTGTATCTCCAGACAGAGGAACAGTTATAGTGGTGAGTTGTATCTCCAGACAGAGGAACAGTTATAGTGGTGAGTTGTATCTCCAGTTATAGTGGTGAGTTGTATCTCCAGAGGAACAGTTATAGTGGAGTTGTATCTCCAGTTGTATCTCCAGACAGAGGAACAGTTATAGTGGTGAGTTGTATCTCCAGAGAGGAACAGTTATAGTAGTGAGTTGTATCTCCAGACAGAGGAACAGTTATAGTAGTGAGTTGTATCTCCAGACAGAGGAACAGTTATAGTAGTGAGTTGTATCTCCAGACAGAGGAACAGTTATAGTAGTGAGTTGAAGAGGAACAGTTATAGTAATGAATTTATCTCCAGACAGAGGACAGTTTATGTAGTGAGTTGTATCTCCAGACAGAGGAACAGTTATAGTGGTGAGTTGTATCTCCAGGGGGAACAGTTATAGTAGTGAGTTGTATCTCCAGAGGAACAGTTATATAGTGAGTTGTATCTCCAGACAGAGGAAACAGTTTATAGTAGTGAGTTGTATCTCCAGAGGAACAGTTATAGTGGTGAGTTGTATCTCCAGACAGAGAATAGTTATAGTGGTGAGTTGTATCTCCAGACGGAGGAACAGTTATAGTAGTGAGTTGTATCTCCAGACAAGGAACAATTATAGTAGTGATTGTATCTCCAGGACAGAGGAACATTATAGTAGTGAATTGTATGTCCAGACAGAGGAACAGTTAAGTAGTGAGTTGGTATCTCCAGAGGAACATTATAGTAGTGAATTGTATCTCCAGGACAGAGTACAGATATAGTGGTGAGTTGTAATCTCCAGAGGAACAGTTATATAGTGAGTTGTACTTCCAGCGGAACCGTTATTAGTGGTGAGTTGTATCTCCAGACAGAGGAACAGTTATAGTGGTGAGTTGTATCTCCAGACAGAGGAAACAGTTATAAGTGGTGAGTTGTATCTCCAGAGGAACATTATAGTGTGCGTTGTATCTCCAGAGGATCAGTTATAGTAGTGAGTTGTATTTCCAGCGGAACCATTATAGTGGTGAGTTGTATCTCCAGACAGAGGAACAGTTATAGTGGTGAGTTGTATCTCCAGACAGAGGAACAGTTATAGTAGTGAGTTGTATCTCCAGAGGAACAGTTATAGTGGTGCGTGTGTATCTCCAGAGGACCAGTTATAGTGGTGAGTTGTATTCCAGACAGAGGAACAGTTATAGTGTTGAGTTGTATCTCCAGACAGAGGAACAGTTATAGTAGTGAGTTGTATCTCCAGAAAGAGGAACAGTTATAGTAGTGAATTGTATCTCCAGACAGAGGAACAGTTATAGTAGTGAGTTGTATCTCCAGACAGGGAACAGTATAGTGGTGAGTTGTATCTCCAGGGAACAGTTATGTAGTGAGTTGTATCTCCAGAGGAACAGTTATAGTGGTGAGTTGTATCTCCAGAGGAACAGTTATAGTGGTGAGTTGTATCACCAGAGGAACAGTTATAGTGGTGAGTTGTATCTCCAGACAGAGGGACAGTTATAATAGTGGAGTTGTATCTGCCAGAGGAACTGTTATAGTGGTGCGTTGTATCTCCAGACAGAGGAACAGTTATAGTGCGTGCGTTGTATCTCCAGACAGAGGGAACAGTTATAGTAGTGAGTTGTATCTCCAGAGGAACAGTTATAGTGGTGCGTTGTATCTCCAGACGACCAGTTATAGTGGTGAATTGTATCTCCAGACAGAGGAACAGTTATAGTAGTGAGTTGTATCTCCAGACAGAGGAACAGTTATAGTAGTGAGTTGTATCTCCAGGACAGAGGAACAGTTATAGTGGTGAGTTGTATCTCCAGAGGAACAGTTATAGTAGTGAGTTGTATCTCCAGAGGAACAGTTATAGTAGTGAGTTGTATCTCCAGACAGAGGAACAGTTATAGCAGTGAATTGTATCTCCAGACAGAGGAACAGGTTATAGTAGTGAGTTGTATCTCCAGAGGAACAGTTATAGTGGTGATTGTATCTCCAGACAGAGGAACAGTTATAGTGGTGAGTTGTATCTCCAGACTGAGGAACAGTTATTGTAGTGAGTTGTATCTCCAGAAAGAGGGACAGTTATAGTAATGAATTGTATCTCCAGACAGAGAACAGTTATAGTAGTGAGTTGTATCTCCAGACAGGAGGAACATTATAGTGGTGAGTTGTATCTCCAGGGAACAGTTATAGTAGTGAGTTGTATCTCCAGAGGAACAGTTATAGTGGGAGTTGTATCTCCAGACAGAGGAATAGTTATAGTGGTGAGTTGTATCTCCAGACTGAGGAACAGTTATAGTAGTGAGTGTATCTCCAGACAGAGGAACAGTTATGTAGTGAATTGTATCTCCAGACAGAGGAAACAGTTATAGTAGTGAATTGTATGTCCAGACAGAGGAACAGTTATAGTAGTGAGTTGTATCTCCAGAGGAACAGTTATAGTAGTGAATTGTATCTCCAGACAGAGGAACAGTTATAGTGGTGAGTTGTAATCTCCAGAGGAACAGTTATAGTAGTGAGTTGTACTTCCAGCGGAAACCGTTATAGTGGTGAGTTGTATCTCCAGACAGAGGAACAGTTATAGTGGTGAGTTGTATCTCCAGACAGAGGAACAGTTATAGTGGTGAGTTGTATCTCCAGAGGAACAGTTATAGTGGTGCGTTGTATCTCCAGAGGACCAGTTATAGTAGTGAGTTGTATTTCCAGCGGAACCGTTATAGTGGAGAGTTGTATCTCCAGACAGAGGAACAGTTTTAGTGGTGAGTTGTATCTCCAGACAGAGGAAACAGTTATAGTAGTGAGTTGTATCTCCAGAGGAACAGTTATAGTGGTGCGTTGTATCTCCAGAGGACCAGTTATAGTGGTGAGTTGTATCTCCAGACAGAGGAAACAGTTATAGTTGAGTTGTATCTCCAGAGGAACAGTTATAGTAGAGAATTGTATCTCCAGACAGAGGAACAGATATAGTGGTGAGTTGTATCTCCAGAGGAACAGTTATAGTAGTGAGTTGTATTTCCAGCGGAACCGTTATAGTAGTGAGTTGTATCTCCAGACAGAGGAACAGTTATAGTAGTGAGTTGTATCTCCAGACAGAGGAACAGTTATAGTGGTGAGTTGTATCTCCAGAGGAACAGTTTATAGTAGTGAGTTGTATCTCCAGAGGAACAGTTATAGTAGTGAGTTGTATCTCCAGACAGAGGAACAGTTATAGCAGTGAATTGTATCTCCAGACAGAGGAACAGTTATAGTAGTGAGTTGTATCTCCAGAGGAACAGTTATAGTGGTGAGTTGTATCTCCAGACAGAGGAACAGTTATAGTGGTGAGTTGTATCTCCAGACTGAGGAACAGTTATTGTAGTGAGTTGTATCTCCAGAAAGAGGACAGTTATAGTAATGAATTGTATCTCCAGACAGAGGGAACAGTTATAGTAGTGAGTTGTATCTCCAGACAGAGGAACAGTTATAGTGGTGAGTTGTATCTCCAGGGGAACAGTTATAGTAGTGAGTTGTATCTCCAGAGGAACAGTTATAGTGGTGAGTTGTATCTCCAGACAGAGGAATAGTTATAGTGGTGAGTTGTATCTCCAGACTGAGGAACAGTTATAGTAGTGAGTTGTATCTCCAGACAGAGGAACAGTTATAGTAGTGAATTGTATCTCCAGACAGAGGAACAGTTTATAGTAGTGAATTGTATGTCCAGACAGAGGAACAGTTATAGTAGTGAGTTGTATCTCCAGAGGAACAGTTATAGTAGTGAATTGTATCTCCAGACAGAGGAACAGTTATAGTGGTGAGTTGTAATCTCCAGAGGAACAGTTATAGTAGTGAGTTGTACTTTCCAGCGGAACCGTTATAGTGGTGAGTTGTATCTCCAGACAGAGGAACAGTTATAGTGGTGAGTTGTATCTCCAGACAGAGGAACAGTTATAGTGGTGAGTTGTATCTCCAGAGGAACAGTTATAGTGGTGCGTTGTATCTCCAGAGGACCAGTTATAGTAGTGAGTTGTATTTCCAGCGGAACCGTTATAGTGGAGAGTTGTATCTCCAGACAGAGGAACAGTTTTAGTGGTGAGTTGTATCTCCAGACAGAGGAACAGTTATAGTAGTGAGTGTATCTCCAGAGGAACAGTTATAGTGGTGCGTTGTATCTCCAGAGACCAGTTATAGTGGTGAGTTGTATCTCCAGACAGAGGAACAGGTATAGTGTTGAGTTGTATCTCCAGAGGAACAGTTATAGTAGAGAATTGTATCTCCAGACAGAGGAACAGATATAGTGGTGAGTTGTATCTCCAGAGGAACAGTTATAGTATGTGAGTTGTATTTCCAGCGGAACGTTATAGTGGTGAGTTGTATCTCCAGACAGAGGACCAGTTATAGTGGTGAGTTGTATCTCCAGACAGAGAAACAGTTATAGTGGTGAGTTGTATCTCCAGAGGAACAGTTATAGTGGTGAGTTGTATCTCCAGACAGAGGAATAGTTATAGTGGGAGTTGTATCTCCAGACTGAGGAACAGTTATAGTAGTGAGTTGTATCTCCAGACAGAGGAACAGTTATAGTAGTGAATTGTATCTCCAAACAGAGGAACAGTTATTGTAGTGAGTTGTATCTCCAGAAAGAGGAACAGTTATAGTAATGAATTGTATCTCCAGACAGAGGAACAGTTATAGTAGTGAGTTGTATCTCCAGACAGAGGAACAGTTATAGTGGTGAGTTGTATCTCCAGGGGAACAGTTATAGTAGTGAGTTGTATCTCCAGAGGAACAGTTATAGTAGTGAGTTGTATCTCCAGACAGAGGAACAGTTATTAGTAGTGAGTTGTATCTCCAGAGGAACAGTCTATGGTGGTGAGTTGGTTATCTCCCAGACAGAGGAATATTTATTATGGGTGGTTGTATCTCCAGACGGGAGGAACGTCTATAGTAGTGAGTTGTATCTCCAGACAGGGAAGGAACAGGTTATAGTAGTGAAGTTGTATCTCAAGAGAACAGTTATAGTTAGTGAGTTGTATCTCCAGACATGAGAACAGTATATAGTGGTGAGTTGTATCTCCAGGGGAACAGTTATAGTAGTGAGTTTGTATCTCCAAGAGGAACAGTTATTAGGTAGTGAGTTGTATCTCCAGAACAGAGGAACCAGTTCAATAGTAGTGCGTTGTATCTCCAGAGGGAACAGTTAGAGTGCGTGAGTGTATCTCCAGGAAGAGGTAATAGTTATAGTGGTTGAGTTGTATTCTCCAGATCGGCAGGAACAGGTTATAGTAGTGAGTTGTATCTCCCAGACAGAGGAACAGTTATAGGAGTAGTGAATTGTATGCTCCAGACAGAAGGCAACAGTTATAGTAGGTGAATTGTATGTCCAGACAGAGGAACAGTTTATAGTAGTGAAGTGTTCAGTCTCCAGACAGAGGAACAGTTATAGTGGTGAGTTGTAATCTCCAGAGAACAGTTATAGTAGTGAGTTGTACTTCCAGCGGAACCGTTATAGTGGTGAGTTGTATCTCCAGACAGAGGAACAGTTATATGTGGTGAGTTGTATCTCCAGGAACAGTTATAGTGGTGCGTTGTATCTCCAGAGGACCAGTTATAGTGGTGAGTTGTATCTCCAGACAGAGAACAGTTATAGTGTTGAGTTGTATCTCCAGAGGAACAGTATAGTGGTGCTTGTATCTCCAGAGGACCAGTATAGTAGGGAGTTGATATTTCCAGCGGAACCGTTATAGTGGAGAGTTGTATCTCCAACAGGAACAGTTATAGTGGTGAGTTGTATCTCCAGACAGAGGAACAGTATAGTAGTGAGTTGTATCTCCAGAGGAACAGTTATAGTGGTGCGTTGTATCTCCAGAGGACCAGTTATAGTGGTGAGTTGTATCTCCAGACAGAGGAACAGTTATAGTGTTGAGTTGTATCTCCAGAGGAACAGTTATAGTAGAGAATTGTATCTCCAGACAGAGGAACAGATATAGTGGTGAGTTGTATCTCCAGAGGAACAGTTATAGTAGTGAGTTGTATTTCCAGCGGAACCGTTATAGTGGTGAGTTGTATCTCCAGACAGAGGACCAGTTATAGTGGTGAGTTGTATCTCCAGACAGAGAAACAGTTATAGTGGTGAGTTGTATCTCCAGAGGAACAGTTATAGTGGTGAGTTGTATCTCCAGACAGAGGAATAGTTATAGTGGTGAGTTGTATCTCCAGACTGAGGAACAGTTATAGTAGTGAGTTGTATCTCCAGACAGAGGAACAGTTATAGTAGTGAATTGTATCTCCAGACAGAGGAACAGTTATTGTAGTGAGTTGTATCTCCAGAAAGAGGAACAGTTATAGTAATGAATTGTATCTCCAGACAGAGGAACAGTTATAGTAGTGAGTTGTATCTCCAGACAGAGGAACAGTTATAGTGGTGAGTTGTATCTCCAGGGGAACAGTTATAGTAGTGAGTTGTATCTCCAGAGGAACAGTTATAGTAGTGAGTTGTATCTCCAGACAGAGGAACAGTTATAGTAGTGAGTTGTATCTCCAGAGGAACAGTTATAGTGGTGAGTTGTATCTCCAGACAGAGGAATAGTTATAGTGGTGAGTTGTATCTCCAGACGGAGGAACAGTTATAGTAGTGAGTTGTATCTCCAGACAGAGGAACAGTTATAGTAGTGAATTGTATCTCCAGACAGAGGAACAGTTATAGTAGTGAATTGTATGTCCAGACAGAGGAACAGTTATAGTAGTGAGTTGTATCTCCAGAGGAACAGTTATAGTAGTGAATTGTATCTCCAGACAGAGGTACAGATATAGTGGTGAGTTGTAATCTCCAGAGGAACAGTTATAGTAGTGAGTTGTACTTCCAGCGGAACCGTTATAGTGGTGAGTTGTATCTCCAGACAGAGGAACAGTTATAGTGGTGAGTTGTATCTCCAGACAGAGGAACAGTTATAGTGGTGAGTTGTATCTCCAGAGGAACAGTTATAGTGGTGCGTTGTATCTCCAGAGGATCAGTTATAGTAGTGAGTTGTATTTCCAGCGGAACCATTATAGTGGTGAGTTGTATCTCCAGACAGAGGAACAGTTATAGTGGTGAGTTGTATCTCCAGACAGAGGAACAGTTATAGTAGTGAGTTGTATCTCCAGAGGAACAGTTATAGTGGTGCGTTGTATCTCCAGAGGACCAGTTATAGTGGTGAGTTGTATCTCCAGACAGAGGAACAGTTATAGTGTTGAGTTGTACCTCCAGAGGAACAGTTATAGTAGTGAGTTGTATCTCCAGAGGAACAGTTATAGTGGTGAATTGTATCTCCAGACAGAGGAACAGTTATAGTAGTGAGTTGTATCTCCAGACAGAGGAACAGTTATAGTAGTGAGTTGTATCTCCAGACAGAGGAACAGTTATAGTAGTGAGTTGTATCTCCAGACAGAGAACAGTTATAGTGGTGAGTTGTATCTCCAGAGGAACAGTTATAGTAGTGAGTTGTATCTCCAGAGGAACAGTTATAGTAGTGAGTTGTATCTCCAGACAGAGGAACAGTTATAGCAGTGAATTGTATCTCCAGACAGAGGAACAGTTATAGTAGTGAGTTGTATCTCCAGAGAGGAACAGTTATAGTGGTGAGTTGTATCTCCAGACTGAGGAACAGTTATTGTAGTGAGTTGTATCTCCAGAAAGAGGGACAGTTATAGTAATGAATTGTATCTCCAGACAGAGGAACAGTTATAGTAGTGAGTTGTATCTCCAGACAGAGGAACAGTTATAGTGGTGAGTTGTATCTCCAGGGGAACAGTTATAGTAGTGAGTTGTATCTCCAGAGGAATAGTTATAGTGGTGAGTTGTATCTCCAGACAGAGGAATAGTTATAGTGGTGAGTTGTATCTCCAGACTGAGGAACAGTTATAGTAGTGAGTTGTATCTCCAGACAGAGGAACAGTTATAGTAGTGAATTGTATCTCCAGACAGAGGAACAGTTATAGTAGTGAATTGTATGTCCAGACAGAGGAACAGTTATAGTAGTGAGTTGTATCTCCAGAGGAACAGTTATAGTAGTGAATTGTATCTCCAGACAGAGGAACAGTTATAGTGGTGAGTTGTAATCTCCAGAGGAACAGTTATAGTAGTGAGTTGTACTTCCAGCGGAACCGTTATAGTGGTGAGTTGTATCTCCAGACAGAGGAACAGTTATAGTGGTGAGTTGTATCTCCAGACAGAGGAACAGTTATAGTGGTGAGTTGTATCTCCAGAGGAACAGTTATAGTGGTGCGTTGTATCTCCAGAGGACCAGTTATAGTAGTGAGTTGTATTTCCAGCGGAACCGTTATAGTGGTGAGTTGTATCTCCAGACAGAGGAACAGTTATAGTGGTGAGTTGTATCTCCAGACAGAGGAACAGTTATAGTAGTGAGTTGTATCTCCAGAGGAACAGTTATAGTGGTGCGTTGTATCTCCAGAGGACCAGTTATAGTGGTGAGTTGTATCTCCAGACAGAGGAACAGTTATAGTGTTGAGTTGTATCTCCAGAGGAACAGTTATAGTAGAGAATTGTATCTCCAGACAGAGGAACAGATATAGTGGTGAGTTGTATCTCCAGAGGAACAGTTATAGTAGTGAGTTGTATTTCCAGCGGAACCGTTATAGTGGTGAGTTGTATCTCCAGACAGAGGACCAGTTATAGTGGTGAGTTGTATCTCCAGACAGAGAAACAGTTATAGTGGTGAGTTGTATCTCCAGAGGAACAGTTATAGTGGTGAGTTGTATCTCCAGACAGAGGAATAGTTATAGTGGTGAGTTGTATATCCAGACTGAGGAACAGTTATAGTAGTGAGTTGTATCTCCAGACAGAGGAACAGTTATAGTAGTGAATTGTATCTCCAGACAGAGGAACAGTTATTGTAGTGAGTTGTATCTCCAGAAAGAGGAACAGTTATAGTAATGAATTGTATCTCCAGACAGAGGAACAGTTATAGTAGTGAGTTGTATCTCCAGACAGAGGAACAGTTATAGTGGTGAGTTGTATCTCCAGGGGAACAGTTATAGTAGTGAGTTGTATCTCCAGAGGAACAGTTATAGTAGTGAGTTGTATCTCCAGACAGAGGAACAGTTATAGTAGTGAGTTGTATCTCCAGAGGAACAGTTATAGTGGTGAGTTGTATCTCCAGACAGAGGAATAGTTATAGTGGTGAGTTGTATCTCCAGACGGAGGAACAGTTATAGTAGTGAGTTGTATCTCCAGACAGAGGAACAGTTATAGTAGTGAATTGTATCTCCAGACAGAGGAACAGTTATAGTAGTGAATTGTATGTCCAGACAGAGGAACAGTTATAGTAGTGAGTTGTATCTCCAGAGGAACAGTTATAGTAGTGAATTGTATCTCCAGACAGAGGTACAGATATAGTGGTGAGTTGTAATCTCCAGAGGAACAGTTATAGTAGTGAGTTGTACTTCCAGCGGAACCGTTATAGTGGTGAGTTGTATCTCCAGACAGAGGAACAGTTATAGGTGGTGAGTTGTATCTCCAGACAGAGGAACAGTTATAGTGGTGAGTTGTATCTCCAGAGGAACAGTTATAGTGGTGCGTTGTATCTCCAGAGGATCAGTTATAGTAGTGAGTTGTATTTCCAGCGGAACCATTATAGTGGTGAGTTGTATCTCCAGACAGAGGAACAGTTATAGTGGTTGAGTTGTATCTCCAGACAGAGGAACAGTTATAGTAGTGAGTGTATCTCCAGAGGACAGTTATAGTGGTGCGTTGTATTCTCAGAGGACCAGTTATAGTGTGAGTTGTATCTCCGACAGAGGAACAGTTATAGTGTTGAGTTGCACCTCCAGAGGAACAGTTTATAGTCGTGAGTTGTATCTCCAGGGAACAGTTATAGTGGTGAGTTGTATCTCCAGACAGAGGAACAGTTATAGTGGTGAGTTGTATCTCCAGACAGAGGAACAGTTTATAGTAGTGAGTTGTATCTCCAGAGGAACAGTTATAGTAGAGAATTGTATCTCCAGACAGAGGAACAGATATAGTGGTGAGTTGTATCTCCAGAGGAACAGTTATAGTAGTGAGTGTATTTCCAGCGGAACCTTTATAGTGGTGAGTTGTATCTCCAGACAGAGGACCAGTTATAGTGGTGAGTTGTATCTCCAGACAGAGGAACAGTTATAGTGGTGAGTTGTATCTCCAGACAGAGGAACAGTTATAGTAGTGAGTTGTATCTCCAGAGGAACAGTTATAGTAGAGAATTGTATCTCCAGACAGAGGAACAGATATAGTGGTGAGTTGTATCTCCAGAGGAACAGTTATAGTAGTGAGTTGTATTTCCAGCGGAACCGTTATAGTGGTGAGTTGTATCTCCAGACAGAGGAACAGTTATAGTGGTGAGTTGTATCTCCAGACAGAGGAACAGTTATAGTGGTGAGTTGTATCTCCAGAGGAACAGTTATAGTAGTGAGTTGTATCTCCAGACAGAGGAACAGTTATAGTGGTGAGTTGTATCTCCAGAGGAACAGTTATAGTAGTGAGTTGTATCTCCAGAGGAACAGTTATAGTAGTGAGTTGTATCTCCAGACAGAGGAACAGTTATAGTAGTGAGTTGTATCTCCAGAGGAACAGTTATAGTGGTGAGTTGTATCTCCAGACAGAGGAACAGTTATAGTGGTGAGTTGTATCTCCAGACAGAGGAACAGTTATAGTAGTGAGTTGTATCTCCAGACAGAGGAACAGTTATAGTAGTGAGTTGTATCTCCAGACAGAGGAACAGTTATAGTAGTGAGTTGTATCTCCAGACAGAGGAACAGTTATAGTAGTGAGTTGTATCTCCAGAGGAACAGTTATAGTAGTGAATTGTATCTCCAGACAGAGGAACAGTTATAGTGGTGAGTTGTATCTCCAGAGGAACAGTTATAGTAGTGAGTTGTATCTCCAGCGGAACGTTATAGTGGTGAGTTGTATCTCCAGACAGAGGAACAGTTATAGTGGTGAGTTGTATCTCCAGACAGAGGAACAGTTATAGTGGTGAGTTGTATCTCCAGAGGAACAGTTATAGTGGTGAGTTGTATCTCCAGAGGAACAGTTATAGTAGTGAGTTGTATCTCCAGAGGAACAGTTATAGTGGTGAGTTGTATCTCCAGACAGAGGAACAGTTATAGTGGTGAGTTGTATCTCCAGACAGAGGAACAGTTATAGTAGTGAGTTGTATCTCCAGAGGAACAGTTATAGTGGTGAGTTGTATCTCCAGAGGAACAGTTATAGTGGTGAGTTGTATCTCCAGACAGAGGAACAGTTATAGTGTTGAGTTGTACCTCCAGAGGAACAGTTATAGTAGTGAGTTGTATCTCCAGAGGAACAGTTATAGTGGTGAGTTGTATCTCCAGACAGAGGAACAGTTATAGTGGTGAGTTGTATCTCCAGAGGAACAGTTATAGTAGAGAATTGTATCTCCAGACAGAGGAACAGATATAGTGGTGAGTTGTATCTCCAGAGGAACAGTTATAGTAGTGAGTTGTATTTCCAGAGGAACCGTTATAGTGGTGAGTTGTATCTCCAGACAGAGGAACAGTTATAGTAGTGAGTTGTATCTCCAGAGGAACAGTTATAGTAGAGAATTGTATCTCCAGACAGAGGAACAGATATAGTGGTGAGTTGTATCTCCAGAGGAACAGTTATAGTAGTGAGTTGTATTTCCAGCGGAACAGTTATAGTGGTGAGTTGTATCTCCAGACAGAGGAACAGTTATAGTGGTGAGTTGTATCTCCAGACAGAGGAACAGTTATAGTGGTGAGTTGTATCTCCAGACAGAGGAACAGTTATAGTAGTGAGTTGTATCTCCAGAGGAACAGTTATAGTAGAGAGTTGTATCTCCAGACAGAGGAACAGATATAGTGGTGAGTTGTATCTCCAGAGGAACAGTTATAGTAGTGAGTTGTATTTCCAGCGGAACCGTTATAGTGGTGAGTTGTATCTCCAGACAGAGGACCAGTTATAGTGGTGAGTTGTATCTCCAGACAGAGGAACAGTTATAGTGGTGAGTTGTATCTCCAGAGGAACAGTTATAGTAGTGAGTTGTATCTCCAGACAGAGGAACAGTTATAGTGGTGAGTTGTATCTCCAGGGGAACAGTTATAGTAGTGAGTTGTATCTCCAGAGGAACAGTTATAGTAGTGAGTTGTATCTCCAGACAGAGGAACAGTTATAGTAGTGAGTTGTATCTCCAGAGGAACAGTTATAGTGGTGAGTTGTATCTCCAGACAGAGGAACAGTTATAGTGGTGAGTTGTATCTCCAGACAGAGGAACAGTTATAGTAGTGAGTTGTATCTCCAGACAGAGGAACAGTTATAGTAGTGAATTGTATCTCCAGACAGAGGAACAGTTATAGTAGTGAATTGTATCTCCAGACAGAGGAACAGTTATAGTAGTGAGTTGTATCTCCAGAGGAACAGTTATAGTAGTGAGTTGTATCTCCAGACAGAGGAACAGTTATAGTTTGTAATCTCCAGAGGAACAGTTATAGTAGTGAGTTGTACTTCCAGCGGAACCGTTATAGTGGTGAGTTGTATCTCCAGACAGAGGAACAGTTATAGTGGTGAGTTGTATCTCCAGACAGAGGAACAGTTATAGTGGTGAGTTGTATCTCCAGAGGAACAGTTATAGTGGTGAGTTGTATCTCCAGAGGAACAGTTATAGTAGTGAGTTGTATTTCCAGCGGAACATTATAGTGGTGAGTTGTATCTCCAGACAGAGGAACAGTTATAGTGGTGAGTTGTATCTCCAGACAGAGGAACAGTTATAGTAGTGAGTTGTATCTCCAGAGGAACAGTTATAGTGGTGAGTTGTATCTCCAGAGGACCAGTTATAGTGGTGAGTTGTATCTCCAGACAGAGGAACAGTTATAGTGTTGAGTTGTACCTCCAGAGGAACAGTTATAGTAGTGAGTTGTATCTCCAGAGGAACAGTTATAGTGGTGAGTTGTATCTCCAGACAGAGGAACAGTTATAGTGGTGAGTTGTATCTCCAGACAGAGGAACAGTTATAGTAGTGAGTTGTATCTCCAGAGGAACAGTTATAGTAGTGAGTTGTATCTCCAGACAGAGGAACAGTTATAGTGGTGAGTTGTATCTCCAGAGGAACAGTTATAGTAGTGAGTTGTATCTCCAGAGGAACAGTTATAGTAGTGAGTTGTATCTCCAGACAGAGGACCAGTTATAGTGGTGAGTTGTATCTCCAGACAGAGGAACAGTTATAGTGGTGAGTTGTATCTCCAGAGGAACAGTTATAGTGGTGAGTTGTATCTCCAGACAGAGGAATAGTTATAGTGGTGAGTTGTATCTCCAGACAGAGGAACAGTTATAGTGGTGAGTTGTATCTCCAGAGGAACAGTTATAGTAGTGAGTTGTATCTCCAGAGGAACAGTTATAGTAGTGAGTTGTATCTCCAGACAGAGGAACAGTTATAGTAGTGAGTTGTATCTCCAGAGGAACAGTTATAGTGGTGAGTTGTATCTCCAGACAGAGGAATAGTTATAGTGGTGAGTTGTATCTCCAGACGGAGGAACAGTTATAGTAGTGAGTTGTATCTCCAGACAGAGGAACAGTTATAGTAGTGATTGTATCTCCAGACAGAGGAACAGTTATAGTAGTGAATTGTATCTCCAGACAGAGGAACAGTTATAGTAGTGAGTTGTATCTCCAGAGAACAGTTATAGTAGTGAGTTGTATCTCCAGACAGAGGAACAGTTATAGTGGTGAGTTGTATCTCCAGAGGAACAGTTATAGTAGTGAGTTGTACTTCCAGAGGAACCGTTATAGTGGTGAGTTGTATCTCCAGACAGAGGAACAGTTATAGTGGTGAGTTGTATCTCCAGACAGAGGAACAGTTATAGTGGTGAGTTGTATCTCCAGAGGAACAGTTATAGTGGTGAGTTGTATCTCCAGAGGAACAGTTATAGTAGTGAGTTGTATTTCCAGCGGAACCAGTTATAGTGGTGAGTTGTATCTCCAGACAGAGGAACAGTTATAGTGTGAGTTGTATCTCCAGACAGAGGAACAGTTATAGTAGTGAGTTGTATCTCCAGAGGAACAGTTATAGTGGTGCGTTGTATCTCCAGAGGACCAGTTATAGTGGTGAGTTGTATCTCCAGACAGAGGAACAGTTATAGTGTTGAGTTGTACCTCCAGAGGAACAGTTATAGTAGTGAGTTGTATCTCCAGAGGAACAGTTATAGTGGTGAGTTGTATCTCCAGACAGAGGAACAGTTATAGTAGTGAGTTGTATCTCCAGACAGAGGAACAGTTATAGTGGTGAGTTGTATCTCCAGACAGAGGAACAGTTATAGTGGTGAGTTGTATCTCCAGAGGAAACAGTTATAGTAGTGAGTTGTATCTCCAGAGGAACAGTTATAGTAGTGAGTTGTATCTCCAGACAGAGGAACAGTTATAGTGGTGAGTTGTATCTCCAGACAGAGGAACAGTTATAGTAGTGAGTTGTATCTCCAGAGGAACAGTTATAGTGGTGAGTTGTATCTCCAGACAGAGGAACAGTTATAGTGGTGAGTTGTATCTCCAGACAGAGGAACAGTTATAGTAGTGAGTTGTATCTCCAGACAGAGGAACAGTTATAGTGGTGAGTTGTATCTCCAGACAGAGGAACAGTTATAGTAGTGAGTTGTATCTCCAGACAGAGGAACAGTTATAGTGGTGAGTTGTATCTCCAGGGGAACAGTTATAGTAGTGAGTTGTATCTCCAGAGGAACAGTTATAGTGGTGAGTTGTATCTCCAGACAGAGGAACAGTTATAGTGGTGAGTTGTATCTCCAGACAGAGGAACAGTTATAGTAGTGAGTTGTATCTCCAGACAGAGGAACAGTTATAGTAGTGAGTTGTATCTCCAGACAGAGGAACAGTTATAGTAGTGAGTTGTATCTCCAGACAGAGAACAGTTATAGTAGTGAGTTGTATCTCCAGAGGAACAGTTATAGTAGTGAATTGTATCTCCAGACAGAGGAACAGTATAGTGGTGAGTTGTATCTCCAGAGGAACAGTTATAGTGTGAGTTGTACTTCCAGCGGAACCGTTATAGTGGTGAGTTGTATCTCCAGACAGAGGAACAGTTATAGTGGTGAGTTGTATCTCCAGACAGAGGAACAGTTATAGTGGTGAGTTGTATCTCCAGAGGAACAGTTATAGTGGTGAGTTGTATCTCCAGAGGAACAGTTATAGTAGTGAGTTGTATTTCCAGCGGAACAGTTATAGTGGTGAGTTGTATCTCCAGACAGAGGAACAGTTATAGTGGTGAGTTGTATCTCCAGACAGAGGGAACAGTTATAGTAGTGAGTTGTATCTCCAGAGGAACAGTTATAGTGGTGAGTTGTATCTCCAGAGGAACAGTTATAGTGGTGAGTTGTATCTCCAGACAGAGGAACAGTTATAGTGTTGAGTTGTATCTCCAGAGGAACAGTTATAGTAGTGAGTTGTATCTCCAGACAGAGGAACAGATATAGTGGTGAGTTGTATCTCCAGAGGAACAGTTATAGTAGTGAGTTGTATCTCCAGCGAACAGTTATAGTGGTGAGTTGTATCTCATCTCCAGACAGAGGAACAGTTATAGTGGTGAGTTGTATCTCCAGACAGAGAAACAGTTATAGTGGTGAGTTGTATCTCCAGAGGAACAGTTATAGTGGTGAGTTGTATCTCCAGACAGAGGAACAGTTATAGTGGTGAGTTGTATCTCCAGACAGAGGAACAGTTATAGTAGTGAGTTGTATCTCCAGACAGAGGAACAGTTATAGTAGTGAGTTGTATCTCCAGACAGGAACAGTTATAGTGGTGAGTTGTATCTCCAGACAGAGGAACAGTTATAGTGGTGAGTTGTATCTCCAGACAGAGGAACAGTTATAGTAGTGAGTTGTATCTCCAGACAGAGGAACAGTTATAGTGGTGAGTTGTATCTCCAGGGGAACAGTTATAGTAGTGAGTTGTATCTCCAGAGGAAACAGTTATAGTGGTGAGTTGTATCTCCAGACAGAGGAACAGTTATAGTAGTGAGTTGTATCTCCAGAGGAACAGTTATAGTGGTGAGTTGTATCTCCAGACAGAGGAACAGTTATAGTGGTGAGTTGTATCTCCAGACGGAGGAACAGTTATAGTAGTGAGTTGTATCTCCAGACAGAGGAACAGTTATAGTAGTGAGTTGTATCTCCAGACAGAGGAACAGTTATAGTAGTGAATTGTATCTCCAGACAGAGGAACAGTTATAGTAGTGAGTTGTATCTCCAGAGGAACAGTTATAGTAGTGAATTGTATCTCCAGACAGAGGAACAGTTATAGTGGTGAGTTGTAATCTCCAGAGGAACAGTTATAGTAGTGAGTTGTACTTCCAGCGGAACCGTTATAGTGTGAGTTGTATCTCCAGACAGAGGAACAGTTATAGTGGTGAGTTGTATCTCCAGACAGAGGAACAGTTATAGTGGTGAGTTGTATCTCCAGAGGAACAGTTATAGTGGTGCGTTGTATCTCCAGAGGATCAGTTATAGTAGTGAGTTGTATTTCCAGCGGAACATTATAGTGGTGAGTTGTATCTCCAGACAGAGGAACAGTTATAGTGGTGAGTTGTATCTCCAGACAGAGGAACAGTTATAGTAGTGAGTTGTATCTCGAGGAACAGTTATAGTGGTGAGTTGTATCTCCAGAGGACCAGTTATAGTGGTGAGTTGTATCTCCAGACAGAGGAACAGTTATAGTGGTGAGTTGTATCTCCAGAGGAACAGTTATAGTAGTGAGTTGTATCTCCAGAGGAACAGTTATAGTGGTGAGTTGTATCTCCAGACAGAGGACAGTTATAGTGGTGAGTTGTATCTCCAGACAGAGGAACAGTTATA